>NW_006929560.1:1656-2883 GCF_000298275.1 Orycteropus afer afer
CTTCTTCCTAGTCTGTCTCTGTCTGCAAGCCAAGCTGATACCTGTGCACTATGTGCACCCCACTTGGTATGAAACATCAAAGGCAGAGCCTCAAGACTCACAGCAACATGTCACCACAGTAGGACAAACTGAAAAACAAGGTTGTCTCCTTTAGCTGTTGGCCCTCACCAACCACCCTTACCTGGATCCCTGCAGCTGACTCCTCAATCTATCGTGGTTCCCTTTGTCTTTCCTGTCCTTTCCCTGCCTTCCCATCTCGCTGCTTGTGGGGTGTGACCTGGGTTCCCCCTCCTCACCTGGGTCTCTGCAGTTGACTTCTCGATCTGTTCCAGTCCCCTTTGCCTTTTTTGGTCACTTTAAATATCCAAAATATTTTTGGGTGAAGGGTAGAAGTCTGAATTCAGGGTGCTGGCTATAGGGGAAAGCTTTCTCTCTCTGCTGGCTCCTAGAGGAAGGTCCTTGTCTCTTCTGAGCTTCTGCTGTTAGGCAATATTTATATGGCTTGGCATCACTCTTCTCAGCCTCTATTTCTCTTGCATGCTTAATTTATAAAGATATTGATTCAAGACACACCCCACACTAATCCTATCTATTAACATAACAAAGAAAATCCATTCCCAAATGGGATTGTAACCACAGGTATAGAGGTTAGAATTTACACAGATTTTATTAAAATAGTTTTATATTGCATTTAAACATAGAAAAAGCAGAAGTAAAATCACCTACTTCCTACCTAACATCTTATGATGCATGTAAGAAATAAGAACATCTTATTTGTATACAAGTGTTGGCCAAACACTTGTTTTGCTTATACAATTCACCAAAGAAGTAACAGTTATGAAGTAGATACTAAGCACCAGGTCTGTGCTATGTTCTGGAAACACTTTACCCTTGAGGAGAGTCTAGTCTAGTTGTAGTTGTTGTGGTGTGTCATCCAGTTGATTTAAACTCATTATGACCTGATATGCCAAAATATAAGTGCCCAATAGGGTCTCCTAGGCTATAATTTTTACAGCAGCAGACTTCTAGGCTCAGCTTGTTGTTGTTCGAACCACTAACCTTTCAATTAGCAGCCAAGCACTTAACCAGGGCTCCTCATTGGAGTCAGATCTGACTCATAATGACCCATCCTTGGGTTTCCGAGGCAGTATCACTATGGAAGTAGATTGCCCAACCTTCCTTCTGAGGAGTGGCTGGTGGGTTTGAACTGCCAGGCTTCTGGTTAGC
>NW_006929560.1:4437-4933 GCF_000298275.1 Orycteropus afer afer
GTTCAGGGACACTCAGGGTACAATTTTCCATTAGTATAGCTTCTTGTCAGCTGTGCGGCAGGCATGCCTCTCTTTGGCCCTACAACTCTTGGTCTGGCCTCTGCCCTGCTAGGGCAAGTGTTACAAAGTTCTTTTAGCTGTGCTGATAGGGGCACCCCACTCCATCAATAACCCTCCTGCCTGAGATACTCAGCTTTCTTACTCTATGGACCGGGAAGCCTGCTGTGGCAATACTGACCAAAACCCACGTTAGGGTTCCATATACCTTATTTCCACGGTCCGCCCCCACCAAGGGTGCAATGAACCTTAATTTACATTATTAACAAGCTATCCAATCCTTTTGTGGGTCACAAGCACCTCATGTTTGCATAGCTCTACCCAGTCATCTGGAAGGAGTCACAAAGACAATGGCTAGAAGAGCCAAACCAATTAATTTCCTGCGTTGCAGATATTCTATTTGGAGACTGTTTTAATAGTGAAATATATATATATATAT
>NW_006929561.1:0-584 GCF_000298275.1 Orycteropus afer afer
GAGACAAAGTATATGTGAACTGCTGTATGAAAAGTGAATTTACTCTGTAAATCTTCACCCAAATCCTAAAAAAAAAAAAAAAAAAAAACTACAAGAGATCTACATAAATGGAAGGACTTGCCATGTTCATGGATGGGAAGGTTGAATATTGTGAAAATTTCAGTATTATCCAAAGCAGTCTATACATCCAGTGCAATCCTGATCCAGATTCAATCACCATTCTTTAAGGATATGGAAAAACCAATCACTAACTTCATATAGGAGCTCTGGTGGCATAGTGCCTAAGGCATTTGACTGCAAACTAGAAGGCTGGCAGCTCAAACTCACCAGCCACTCCTTGGAAGGAAGGTTGGGCAATCTATATCCATAGTGATACTGCCTTGGAAACCCAAGGAGGGTTCGCTGTGAGTCGGATCTGACATGACGGCAGTGAGTTTGGTTTTGGTTTTTAACTACATATGGAAAGGAAAGAGATCTCAGCTAAGCAAAACACTTTGTTTGTTTTAATACATTATTGAAATAAAATCTATGTACAGTTAATACACAAAACTAAAGTGACATGGGTCGATGCATTTTTTTTTTTT
>NW_006929561.1:2219-6160 GCF_000298275.1 Orycteropus afer afer
TGTAGACAGCATATTGATGGGTTATGTTTTCTTATCCAGTCTGCAACTCTCCGTCTCTTGAGTGGTGCATTTAATCCATTGACATTCAGTGTAATTATTGACAAGTATCAATTTGTTGCTGTCATTTTGTTATGTGCTTTTTCATGCTGTTGGTTATTTCTTTGTTCCATATGATTTTCTGTGCTGACCTCGTTTGTCTATGTATTGGGTTATCACTTCCTTCATTGCTATTGTTTTAGTATTTGCTAAACATTTGTGCTGGTCCTTCTTTTATTTTGATGTGAAGGTCTACCATTTTTCTTTAAGGTTATCCTGTGATTTATAATTTTGTTTCCCAAGTTTAGAATAGACCATTCTATCTTGCATTTGTCTTGACTTCCCTACCATTTAGAAGTTCTGTAACTACACAATTTTTTCCCTCTTTTTGGTTTGTAGTTGCCTTCATTTGTCAATTGATGTCTCTGGTTCCCTGTTTATAATTTTGTAGGCTTATTTACTTTGGATACTCCATAACTGGGTTGATTTCTAGGTTATGTCATCATGTGTGTTAATGGTAGGTTGTTGTTTGCTGTTGTTGCTTCTCTGTCCAAAGGACTCCATTTAGCATCTCTTATAAGGCTGGTCTGCCTTTAACAAATTCCCTTAATTTCTGCTTATCTGGAAATGTCCTAATTTCACCATCATATTTGAGGGACAGTTTTGCTGGGTATATAATGCTTGGTTGGAAATTTTTCTCTTTCAGGGTTTTATATATACTGCCCCATTGTCTTCTTGCCTGCATGGTTTCTGCCACGAAATCCAAGCTGTCTTATTGGTTGCCCCTTGTAGGTAACTTTTTGTTTTTCCCGTGTTGCTTTCAGGATTCTTTCTTTGTCTTTGGTTTTGGGGAGTTTGATGATATGTCTTGGTGATTTTCTTTTGGGGTCTATCTTGTTTGGGGTTCATTGGACTCCCTGAATGAATATATTCTCATCTTTCTTCATAGCAAGGAAATTCTCTTCAAACAAATCTTCAACAATTTTCTCTGTGGTTTTATTTGTCTCTGTTCGCTCTGGAATTCCAATTACCCATAGGATATTCCTTTAGATGGTATCCCACATGAACCTTAGGCTTTCTTCATTTCATTTTGACCTTTTTTTCCAATTGATCCCTTTCCAAAGAAGTACTGAAGTATTTGTCTTAAATCTCACTAATTCTGTCTTCTATTGATTCAGTTCTACTCTTTTGCCCTTCAATGTGTTATCTATTTCTGAAAATTTAGTATTAATCTTCTGGATTTCTATCTGTAGATTTTGTATCATTTTTAATTTTTCATTTATTTTATAATTTTCTTCTTGTATTGTCTTTTGAAATTGTTCTAGGGTCTTTTCTATGTTTTCCTCAGTTTTGTGTGTTTTCCTTGATCTGTCTCACAATCCATTTAAAGCATCTGAATATAATTTGTTTGAATTCTTTAACAGGGAGTCGCAATGCTGCTTCTTCCTCAGGGGATGTCTTCTGGGTCTGTATCCTGATCCCTTGTTTCTCCTGCTTTATCTTGCTTCTTTGTGTGGACTGTGATGCTCCGTTTTCTCTGAGACATTGTGACTTTCTATGTTTATATTTAATTGGTGATTGTATTTTAGAGTGATTTTCCCAAGATTTTAGTTTTCTTCATTTTGTTTGGATGTTATCTATATGAGCAGGGTACTATGCTCCTCTATTTACTAGTTGGCAGCACTTATGCACTCACCACTTGTCTCCTTTCACATAGTCAGGCTCTCATATGTCCCTACTGTCCTTGGAAAATGGAACCTATTCTTAGGTCCCTGGAATCTGAATGAGAATGCTGTCACTTTAAATATCCAAAATGGCCACCGCTTGTAAACATTCAAAATGGCTGTGCCCTGGTCACTTTAAATATCCAAAATGGCCACCACTTGTAAAGAAGCAAAGTTGCTGCACCTTCTGAGTAGCCAAAACTACACAGCTTAAGTTGTCTCCCTCCTTGCTGTCTCCTTTCCTAGTCATCAGCCACTAGCACAGTCATACCTGCAGTCCTTGGAAACCTGGGCTGATCTCTAGGTCAATTCCCAGGTCCCAACACCACTTGGAAACATTCATGCTGTTGGTGCCTTCAGAGTAGCTGACAGTTCGCAGCTCTGTCCATCAACGTACTCAATGTACTCAACAATGAAAACTGTTTTCATTCAGTTTTTTCCACTAGTTTATGCCTAATTCACTTCTGTATACTTTGGTTCAAAGCTCTGGGCTCCAGTATTATCTTCTGTATCTTTGTCACCTGGTTTCTCTTTTCTTTGTTGAAGACGGTTTGTGTAGCTCGTCTGCCTATTCTGTCATCTTACTGGAAGTTCAAGCAAAAAGCACTGTTGAAGAAGAAAAATAAAGAAGGGAGTCTCACACTCCCCAATTTCAAAACCTACTATACAGCCACAATAATCAAAACAGAATACTATTGGTACAGCGAAGACAAATAGACCAGTGGAACAGAATTGAAAACCCCAAAATAGACTGATCTATCTATGGACAGCTAATCTTTGACAAAGGGCCAAAACCCATTAAATGGAAGAGAGATAGCCTCTTTAACACGTGGTGCTGGAAAAATTGGATGTCCACTTGCAGAAAAAAATGAAACAAGATCCATACCTCACACCACACCCAAAAATGAACTCCAGATGGATCAAATGCGAAACCCAACGTCATAAAGTTCATCAAAGATAAAATAGAGGCAAACCGAGGGGCCTTAATTTATGGCATAAATAGACTATCAAGCATAACCCAAATAGCATAAGCAGTGGAAGAGAAACTAGATGATGACTGGGTCCTTTTGAAAATTAAGTTCTTATGTGCATTGAGACTTCTCCATAAGAGTAAAAAGTGAACCTATAGATTGGGAGTCATGCCACATCAGGAAATGGAGGTCCTGAAAGCTGCACTCCATCCACATCATTAAGGTCAACTCTACACTGAGTAGGCAGCTCTTCCCTGGTTGTATTTTGAGTGCCTTCTGACCTGAGGGGTTCATCATCTGCCACTATATTGGACACTGTTTCCAGATTATTCATTAAGTTTTCCAATACTTTACCTGACAGTGTTTCACTGCTATTCATAAGGTTTTCAGTGGCCAATTCTTTGAGATGTGGATGGCCCTTTCCTTCTTCTGAGTCTTAGTCTGGAATCTCCACTGAAAACTGTCTACCATGAGTGACCCTGCTGGTATTTGAAATATTGGTGGCATATCCTCCAGCCTAACAGCAACACGTAAGCCACCACAGTATGACAAACTGACAGACAACTGGTGGATGGAAAATTGGAAGTTGTCAAAAATGAAATGGAATGCATAAAAATTGATATCTTAGCCATTACACAACACACCCACTGTTGTGGAGTCAAATCCGACTCATAGCAACTCCTCCTTGGGTTTCTGAGGCAGTATCACTATGGAAGTAGATTGCCCAACCTTCCTTCCAGGGAGTGGCTGGTGGGTTTGAACCGCCAGCCTTCTGGTTAATAATCAAATGCCTTAGGAACTATGCCACTAGAGCTCCCTCCTAGCCATTAGTGAACTAAAATTGACTGCTGTTGGCTACTTTTTTTTTTTAAATTGTGATTTGGGTGAAAGTTTACAGAGCAAATTCACTTTCCATACAGCAGTTCACATATACTTTGTCTCATGACATTGATTACAATTTACCACAGTGCAACAGTTCCCCTCCCACTTCCTCCCCATAGTTACCTCTTCTCTGTGTCCTTCCTTCCATGCACTCCTGCCCCCTGAGCTGTCTCCCTGTACATACAAAGTCCTTCTATTCTCCCATAATTGTTCTCTCCAAGGAGTGTATCTACTTGGTGTAAATGTTCACCTCATATGGCTGTCTTTTGTTTGGCTGGAAACCACAGGAGTGGTTTCAATTCCAGACCTGAAGGGCAGCTAGGGGCCA
>NW_006929562.1:0-5026 GCF_000298275.1 Orycteropus afer afer
TTAATGTCCTTCACCTCCACCTCCACGTGGAAAACCTGCAGCGGCTTCTCCACGATCACCTCCAGGTGGACGCCGCACACCGCGCTCCGCCCGCACAGCTCCTCGCGGTCCAGCCGGGAATTCACGAACAGGATGCCGTTCTGCAGATTCACCTCCAGAAGGTCCCCGCGGCCTTTGGACGCCACCCGGAACAGGCGCGGCACCAGCTCGGCCAGCTCCAGCCCCAGGTCCTGCGCGATGCGGCCCACGAAGGTGCCGTGCTTGGCCTCCTCGGGGACCGAGTAGTGGATCTGGGCGCTCCCCGCCGCCCAGGCTGCCAGGAGGAGAAGCGAGAGCAGCAGACTCCGGGATCCGAGGCCGCTTCCCCGGGAAAACTGCATCGTAAGCACTCAAAATTTTGTTCTGATTAAAGGATCTATCCTCAGAGTCAAGAGAAATCTTCTGACTGGTCAGTTCAGCGCTGCTACATCCTCCATTTCTCAGCAACCAGATGGTGGATGCAGTTTCTTCCCAGTGAGGGTAGAAGGGCTTTTTCTGTCTGGCTTCTCTCAGATCTATTTTATGGTGGAGAGCGACATCATGTGGCTCTTAACAGTATAAATTCTGGAAATCCACGCTCTGCTATGTTTTATTTTACTTTTAGTTTTTCTCCATGCTTTTGGAGTCATTGGAGAATAGCACTGAATTTTGCATACCAAGGTGAACGTTTTGTACCACTGATCAAGCGTGAATCTGCGTTTCCTCACAAAGCCAACTTTTACTATAGTGCAAAAAACATACCGATTTTAAGAATTTACTAAGATCCAACTGTAGGGTTGATTAGCTAAATTCATGACAAACAGATGCTTTCTTCCTTGGAATGATAGAAGGCTGTCATTAATGATGATAGCCTCTTTATCCTAGGATTTTGTAGTGTTGTTGTTCAAGGCTTGAGGGAACCTCTGGTCCCAGGAATTGAAAATTGGAAGGGAAATTCACAAAAATTAGAAAAAGAAATCAAAGATCGTCAGCATTTAACTGAGCATCTTTCTTAAGTTACCTAAGAGCTGAAAGTGTTAGGAAGCGTTAACAAGGAAGTAGCAAGTTGCAGTAAATAGATTATGTGGAAAAGTATTCCAAATAAATTTGTTTACTGGAACCCATTCACCTCCCATTAGCAAGGATGGTATTTTCATTTTCTTTATTTAAAATTGTGATTTGGGTGAAAGTTTACAGAGCATATTCTTTTTTCCATTGAACAGTTTATACACAGTTTGTTTTCTGATATTCACTGCAGTCCCTACAATGTAACAGTAACTCTTTCCACTTCCCCCCTGTGTTTACCTCTATTATTTTCCGTCCCTTCCTGCTATCTTTGCTTTACCCGTGGGCAAATGCTGTCCTTTTGATATCACATTGTTGATTGTTCCAATGAGTGCATGCCTCCCTGGTGCTACTGTTCCCTTCATAGGCCTGTCTTGTTTGGCTGAAAGGTGAGCCACAGGGGTGAGTTTAGTTCCAGGCTTGAAGGGTGTCCAAGGGCTATAGTCTTGGGGGTTCCACCAGTCTCTATCAGACCAGCAAGCCTGGCCCTTTTTATGATTTTGAGTTTTCTCCCACATTTTTCTCCCACTCTATCCAGTACTTCCTATCGTGATTTCTTTCAGACTGGTAGCCAGGCACTATCTAGTTCTTCTGACTGTAGGGTCATGGAAGCTGAGGTTCATGTGCTCCATTAGTCCTTTGGAATAATTGTTTCCTTTCACATACATATATATTTCACTCTTCTTTGCGCCAGATGGGGAGAGACCAATAGCTGCACCTTAGAAGGTTGGTTTTTCCATTTTCTCTCTTAAATGCTGATTTATCAATGGCCTACTGTTCTCTGGTCTTTAATATGTCTAGACTTCTATTTCTCCCACAGTGCTTATATATTTTATTCAAACTGAATAATGTCCCATTTCAAATAATAGCTTTTCCACTAAACAAACATACCCATTTCATCTCTTGGTTAACATACTCATCATTTCCAAACTCTTCACAAAGCAATTGTCCTCATTTGATGACCATTCAAAACTTCCCTGACCTATGAAGACTTTCATGATCAAACCAATTGGGCAGACATCTTTATCTTCTTTTATGCACAATAGAACCTAGACTGAGGCACTTGGGCCATTTATTACATTCATTTCTCTTTTGTAGACATTTGGGTATGTATCACCTAGTTTCCTTTCTTAGAATACAAACTTTTACAGGAAATAGTTGGCTTTTAATAGTTTAGCTCGGAGTTATTTATCTATTTGCTTAATGTTTACCCATAGAAATTGTTCTGGTTCTTTTCAACTGTGTAATAAAACTAATTAATTTCAGCAATAAATAGCTAGCCCTGACCCCAATCAGGATTCATGAGTCACTTAAGAAAAATTACCAAAAGGAGATAAGTTTAAAACTGTAAAAAGGGATGATCTACAGACACTTAATATGTCAGGAAAATACGATGTCTCATCAGCATCTATTATTTTGTAGAGATACAAAACTCTTTTTTTAAAAGACATTCCTTTAATTGATACATATTTCAATTTCCATATTGAAAACCTGGCTTTTAGCTTCACTTTCACTCCAGTTCAAGGCAGTCATGATCTTTCAAACAATCCAAGTTTTAATGGGCAGAGAAGACTTCCCAGTAAATTGAGCTGCCATCATGTAAACAAAGTTAATAGAGAAGAATGTAATGGTGGCCATCTTCAAGCTTGCTTTGCTCCTAACAATAATAAGCATCTTTGTCTAGAACAAAAAATCAATACAGAGAAAATATCTTTAGGCTCTCTCTATGGAGTGCCACAGGAGCTCTGGTAGTACAGTGCCTAAGGCACTGGACTGCTAACCAGAAGGCTGGAGGTTCAAACTCACCAGTCACTCCTCAGAAGGAAGGTTGGGCAATCTACTTCCATAGTGACACTGTCTTTGGCAACCCAAGAAGGGGTCGCTATGAGTCGGGGCCGACCCGATGGCACATAACAACAACAACAACAACAACAACAAAAATCAAGTGCCACAATCACAGAAAACAAATTTCTCAATTGAAGCATAAATCAGAGTTCTTTCACTCTTCGGGGATTCAAACTGTAGATTTGTACAAAATGATGATACGGACACACTGGGAGAAAGTGAAAAGTACTCTCTCTCCATTCACTGTATTTTGCAAAATAACCAAATGCATAAATGAGAGATGGAACAGAACAGAAAAGTGTATTAACTTGGTACAAAATCTGTATTGAAGGAACCCTGGTGGTTTAATGGTTAAGTGCTTGACAGAGATCTGAATGGTTGGCAGCTCAAACCCACCCAAAGGCTCCAGGGCAAAAAGGCCTGACAATTGGCTTCTGTAAAGATTACAGTCAAGAAAACCCTGTAGGACAATTCCACTCAATATAGAGTCACCTAAGTCATAACCAACTCAATCGCACTCAAGAACAGCAATCAGTATTCACTTGGAACAGAAGTAGAACATCTCTATAGAGAAGAAACTCTTCAAAATGTCTTATTCAACAAAAATCTCATTAGTTAAGAATTTCAAGAAGAGAGCTGGATTTTAAGATCAAAATCTCGATATCCTGGTATAGTTACTGCCTGACTGACATTACTAGACAGGGTTGTAATGAAAGGAAAGTCACCAGCAATGACATTGACTAGTAAACTCATTTGATATAGGCATCCTTAATATTTTATGTAAAGGGGTTAATGATTAACAAGTTTTGCTAGTAGGCATAAAATTTTTAAATTAGTAACTGTAGTAGTATTCTCAACAAATTATTCAGGATGAAAATCATCCTTAATACAATTTAAAATATTCTTAAGTACAAGAATATTTTCTAAATGATGATTTACTAACAAGAGCTATAGATTTTCATTTACTATTGATTTTTTTTTTCAAAAATTGCCAATAAAAGTAGTGAGAAACTCATGGTGGGCAAAAATACAATTCTAAAACCAGTAAAATTATGCTATTAAAAAAATACAATGGGAAAATGTAGAGGCAATAAACAGTATTGCAAGATAAGAGCACAGACTTCAAGTAAATCATGTTCAGGTAGAAAGGAGAGATCCAGCTCCAGAAAAATGAGTAAGAAAGTAAAAAGGCTTCATAAAAAACAACAGGTTGAATAAAGTAATATGTGTAAGTGAAGATGTAAAAGCATAATGAAAAGGATGACTGAGTATTCAGGGTTATTGAACTGCCAACTTTCTGGTTAGCAGTCAAATGCCTTAGGCAATAGTCACAAGAAAGCCAAACATAACTAAATCACAAAAGCAATATCTTTTAAAAACTCTAATTACTGTAAACATAAGAGTAGAGTAGTAATTATTGAACCCCTTCAAATGAGGTGAAGATATTGGAGATTTTAAAGTAACATTTTTGGAAGAACATGGAAAAGTTACTCACTTTGGAAGAAAGATCAATATCCACATCCAGTTGTTGATCTTTATCCCTGCTAACTGGACACGGTGGGAGGCTGGGGCTGAAGGCCATAAGGTCTGTCTTGGGCGGCCCCTCCCCAGAGCACACCCTCTGCCTCCTCTGCTGAGAGTAAGACCAGCTCCCCACCGCGCTGGCGCACACCAGCGTGGGCTTCCCCGGCCCGCACGCGCCCTCCGTCGGCGGCGCCGAGCACCGCAGCGCCGTGTACAGCACCAGCGTGAGCACCAGCAGGCTAGACACCGCGCAGATGGCGATGATCAGGTACACGTTGACGTCCACTAGCGCTGCCTCTCGGTCCGTGGCATCTGCCAACTTCCGCGACGACGTCTGCAAGGCCTGGCCGCTCTCCACCAAAGACACCAGCACGGTGGCAGTGGCCGCCAGCGGCGGCTCCCCATGGTCCTTCACCAGCACCAGCAGGCGCTGGCGTGAAGTGTCCGCCTCGTCCAGGGAGCGAGTTGTGCTCACCTCTCCGGTGTACAGACCCACGCGGAACGGGCTGCCCGCGCCGCCCGCCGCTGGCTGCAGCTCATACGACAGCCACGCGTTGTAGCCAGAGTCCGCGTC
>NW_006929563.1:0-486 GCF_000298275.1 Orycteropus afer afer
ATTCTTTAGATGATCTCTAAATTCAGGAGGGATATATTCAAGATCATATTTTGGCTCTCTTGGACTTGTTTAATTTTCTTTTACTTCAAGGTGAACTTGCATATGAGCAGTTGATGGTCTCTTCCACAATCAGCTCCTGGCCTAGTTTTGGCTGAAGATATTGAGCTTTTCCACTGCCTCTTGCCACAGATGTAGTCAATCTGATTCCTGTGTGTACCATCCGGTGAATCCCAAGTGTAGAGCTGCTGTTTGTTTTGCAATGAATAAGTGTTTGCAATGAACAAGTCGTTGGTCTTGCAAAATTCTACCATGTGAGTTCCAGCATTATTTGTGTCACCAAGGCCAAATTTTCCAATTACCAGTAATTCTTCTTTGTTTCCAACTTTTGCATTCCAGTCACCAGTGATAATTAATACACCCTGATTGCATGTTCAGTTAATTTCTGACTGCAGAAGTTTTTAAAATATTCAATCTCCTACTTTTGGG
>NW_006929563.1:1400-2062 GCF_000298275.1 Orycteropus afer afer
ATGGTGCTGACAAATGCTGAAAGTACCATGGGCTAACAAATCTGTTCTGGAAGAAGTGCAGCTGGAATGCTCCTTGGAAGTAAGAATGGCCAGACTTTGTCTTACCTACTTGGACATGTTGTCAGAAGGGTTGATACCTTGGAGAAGGATATCATGCTTGGTAAAGTGGAGTGTCAATGAGAAAAAAGAAGACCCTCATATGATGGATTGACACAGTGGCTAAAATGTTAGGCTCAGGTATAGCAAAGATTGTGAGGTTGGCACAGTACTGGGCAGTGTTTCTTTCTGTTGTATATTGGATCACTATGACTTAGAGCTGACAACAGCACCAAACAATAAGAACTGCAACAAAATCTAAGAATCTTGCTGCATGTGAAACATAATGAGATTAAATTAAGAAAATCTAATTCATTAAAACATTGACTCTGCAAATGCATGTAATGGTATATAAGTTATCATTGTATGTATTTTTTTTCCTCTGCTGCATTTCATCTTTTTTTCTTATGTGTAATATTTTCCAATTCTTACTGCTTACTGATCACTTTTTGAATTGTGAAAAGTGCTGTTTTGGAATTTTAAGTTCTAACTGCTATTTCCGATTTATTTTATTAATTTATTTCATATTATATCAGAAAAAAATAATTTTTCATTAGGGCCTTGTT
>NW_006929563.1:2272-3333 GCF_000298275.1 Orycteropus afer afer
AAGGAGTCCTGGTGGCACAGTAATTAAGTACTTGTTTCTAACAAAAATATCTGCTGTTCAAACCCACCAGTCACTCAGCAGGAAAAACATGAGGCAGTCTAATTCCATGAAGATTTACAGCCTTGGAAACCCTATAGGGCACTTCTATTTTACCCTATGGGTTGCTATGAGTTGCAATTGGCTAGATGGCAGTGAGTTTGGATTGGGAGGGTTTGAAGAATTCCTCATATTTCATAAATGGCATGACTCTAGTCATTTACATTTTTTATTTTACTCAGGTAATTCTTTCCCTTGCCAAATTCTTTCCCTTCCTGTTGAGAGGGCTTGCATATTTTGTTTGAATTTGTTGAGGGCTGTTTTGGATTCAGGATTTTCCCAATGAGACCATTTGAATTATTATTGAAGGAATTCATCTTCATAGTGCACTTTAAAGTATGCCCAATAGCTTAAATGGTATTTTGCATTTAATTAATATGTAGTATTTGTTTCTCATTATACCTCTTTGCATTTTAGTGGTTTTGACTGATGATACACAAGACCAGGTTTTAATCCACTGTTGATGTTTTCCTAATATAAAAGTTACTTGAGTGGTATTTTTTTCATTTATTACTTAGTAAAATTTTATATCATCCATCAAAGAATCTATCCTATATTCTAAAATATTCACGAAATCAAATAACTGTTGTTTGCCCAACTGATATTGAATAAATGCTTTCGATAGTGTTTGTAGATAATCCTAAAGAGGGCTTTTTTATATCTTCAGGAAACACCTGAATGCTGTATGAAGTTACTCATTAAATTTTATCCAGTATTAATTCCTATATTACGTCCATGACAATAAAATTCATGGGTACGATTCAAATCTGTAAGAAAAAAATAGTTGAGATTGCAGCTACATGACGCTTATGGATGTTAAGTAGATTAACACCAAAAAGCCAAGCATCTACAATGTAATTAAAAATTAGAGCTGCTTTAGTGGTTCTAGGTAATTGACTCTCTTAAGCAAAATGGTTCAGAGCTCTTTTAAAGTAAATTGTTCACAAGCCCCAATTCTTTTTTTT
>NW_006929563.1:4583-5115 GCF_000298275.1 Orycteropus afer afer
TTTTTTTTTTTAATTGATGCTTATACTTTTAACCTTTTTTAAACAAATATATTGTTCTTTCGGTGAATGTTTGTAGAGCAAATTCATTCTTCATTCAACAGTTCATACATATTTTATTTTGTGACATTCAATGCAATCCCCACAATACCACAGCTCTCTTTCCACTTCCTCCCTGTGGTTACCTTTTCCCTGTTTCCTTCTTTCCTGTACATTCCTTTCTTCTGAACTTTCTCCCTGAGCAAATGCTCTCCTTCCATACTCCCACAGTTAATTATTTTAAGGAATGCAACTTCCTGGTGTAATTGTTCATCTCATAGGCCTGTCTATTATTTGGTTGAAGATTAAGTCACAGGAGTGAGTTCAATTCCAGGCTTAAAGCATGACTAGGAGCCACAGTCTCAAGGGTTTTATCATTCTCTATCACACCAGCAAGTCTGGTTTATTCTTTTTTTTTTTATTAGGATTTGGGTGAAGATTTACAGAGTAAATTCACTTTTCATACAGCAGTTCACATATACTTTGTCTCATGTCA
>NW_006929564.1:0-515 GCF_000298275.1 Orycteropus afer afer
AATAATATGGAACAAAGAAACCAGAGACACCATGAAAAAACACATAACAAAATGACAGCAACCAATTCATACTTGTCAATAATTACACTGAATATTAATGCATTAAATGCACCACTCAAGAGACAGAGAGTTGCAGATTGGATAAGAAAACAAAACCCATCAACATACTGTCCACAAGAGATACATCTTAGAGACAAAGACAAAAATAGACTAAAAATGAAAGGTTGGAAAAAGATATATCAAGCAAACAGCAACCGTAAAAGAGCAGGAGTGGCAATATTAATTTCTGATCAAATTGACTTTAAGACAAAAACCACCATATGAGACATGAAAGGACATTATATAATGATTAAAGGATCAATTGAACAGTAAGATATAACCATAATAAATATCTATGGACCCAATGAAAGAGCCCAAAAATACATAAATCAAGTTTAAAAGAGTTGAAAAGGCAAATAGATGACTCCAAAGTCATAGTAGGAGACTTTAATACACCACTTTCAATGAAAGATAGA
>NW_006929564.1:1499-2928 GCF_000298275.1 Orycteropus afer afer
GTCCTTTTAATGACACTTTGCTTTTCCATGTATGATGTTTTTCATGTCATTCCACAGCTCATGTAGTCTTCTGTCATTAAAGTTCAATGCTTCAAATCTATTCTTGAGAAAGTCTCTAAATACAGGTGTGATATCCTCAAGGTTATACCGTGGCTCTTTTGACTTGTTGTAATTTAACAACTGCACTCAAACTATTTCAGCTTCAACTTGACTTGCATAGGAGCTATTGATGTTCTTACAGTCGGCCCCTGGCATTTTTCTGACTCGTAATATTGAGCTCCTCCATTATCTCTTTCCATACATGAAGTTGATTTATTTTCTGTGTGTTCTATCTGGTGAGGTCCTTGTGTATAGTTGTCATTTTTGTTGTTTGTTGAAAAAGGTATCTACAATGAATAGGTTGTTGGTTTTCTTAATTTCTGAATTGCAATCTTTGACTTTTATGTACACAAGGTCGTATTTTCCAGTTACTGAACTTTCTTCTTTCTTTCTAACACTCCATTCTAATCACCAGTGATTATCAATGCATTTGTATTGCATGTTGTTAAATTTAAGTTAGTAAAAATCTTCAATTTCTTCATCTTTGATATTAATTAGTGGTTGGTTTATAAATTTGAAAAACAGTCATATTAGCTGGTCTTCCTTGTCAAAAATACCAAACCCTCTGCCATCGAGTCAATTCTAACTCATAGTGAACTCCACTGGGTTTCCAAGGCTATCCAACTTTGTGAACATAGATTGCCCCATCTCTTCCACAGAACAGCTGGTAGGTTTGAACCACCAACATTCTGGTTAGCAGTCAAATGCTTTAAGCACTGCACCACTAGAGGTCCGTGTAGGTATGTGGATATTATCCAATCACTGACAGCTTTGTACTTCAGGATAGATCTTGAGATATTCTTTTTGATGATAAACACATTGCCATTCTCCTTCAATTTGTCATTCTCAGCATTGTAGTCTATATACTTATTCAACTCAAGATACCGATACCCGTCCATTTTGGCTCAGAAATGCCTAGTATATTGATCTCTAAGTGTTCTATTTCATTTTTGATGACTTCCAATTTTACTAGATTCCTACTTGGTACCTTCCATGTTCTGATTAACAGTGGAAGTATGCAGCTGTTTCTTCTTATTTTGAGCTATGCCACATTAGCAAATGAAGTTCCCAAAGCTTTATTCCATCCAAGTCAACTCCACTTTGAGGAGGCAGTGCCTCCCCAGTTGTATTTTAAATTTCTTCTAATATGAGGGGCTCCTCTTCCCACACTGTATCAGACTATATTCTGCTGCAATTCATCAGGTTTTCACTGGTGGTTTTTCAGAGACTGATCACGAGGTCCTTCTTTGTAGTGTGTAAGTTCTACTGAAACCTGTGCACCATGGTGACCCTGCTGGTATTTGAATTATCAGTGGCTTAGCTTCCAGCA
>NW_006929564.1:3178-4882 GCF_000298275.1 Orycteropus afer afer
AAGAATTAAAATCACTTAGAAGAAATGGCAACAACAAAAGGAAGTATCCTAAACCTAGAGACCATGAATAGAAGAAAGGGATGGTCAGGAAAGATACATCATGTTTATTGGGCAATGAAATAAAAATGTTTAAAAATCAGATTTTCTAAATTGAAGATAACTAGCCTATGTGTAGCACTTTTACAGATGACAACTTGTACTATTAAAAGCAATTAAATGTAGAATTGACTTTCCAATTTACCCTATGCTACTGCACTTTTTCTTATTTAGTAGATATATTTATCAAACTTTAACATATCTCAAGTAAATACCCAAATCATAAGTGGATAGGAGAGTTTAATGAATTTTCACAAAATGAATACCTTCTTGAAATAAGTACTAAGATCGAGAAACAGAACATCCTGAGCACTTCTGAAATTCCCTTCACATCCTTTCCCAGTAACTAATTACCTTCCCAGGTAAACCACAATCCTAACACCACAGAATAGCTTTACCAATGCACTTTTAAATGGAAAGAACTCTGTTGTTTTATATTAGTCATATATTTATCCATTCAACATTAAAGCAAGGTTATATTCACTAGATATTTGGTTTCCCTAAGTTATTCTTTAAGCTACCTCTTTTTCTAAAGTCCATCATCTTGAATTAACAGATCTGAAACAGCCAGCTTTGAGAAGGTATTTTTTTCTTTCATCACAAGGCCCTAAAAGAAAAGAGTAATGATGTTAAAAGAAGCCACTGTGTAAGGTGAGCAAGAGCAAATCATGACTGCAACATGAAATACAGCATGGTTGTAGCTGTAAATCCACAGTAAACTTCTTTTATGTGTAACATTTTATTATAATCAAGAAGAAATACATTTTTGCCTTTAGCCATGTTCAAACCTTCTGGGGGAAAAAAATAAATACATAAGCATGTGAAGAATAAACTTCAGCATTGTAATGCATTATGAATATGTTTGAGGCAAAAAATCTGTTACAAATGATACAACCAGTACCAGTATGTATCATATTTAAAACATGGCCCATAATACTTCTTTCTGGCTGGGAAATTTATAGATTGGGTAGTTTTTTCTTACACTTCATTCTAATTTAACAGAGCATCAATTTTTGTGTTTTTGAAAGTTGAATGATGAATTAATCAGAGTCTGATTTCTCACCTACCAATTTTCTTTTTCCCTAGATAGAGAGTGGGAGAAATGAACTGATTATAAACCTTCACTAACTTAGAGGAAATATGAAAAGAGTTTATCCCTTGGGAGTTTCTTACACAAACCATGGACTTTGATAAACATAGTGTGAGAAGAAGAGAACAAAGACATGCCATTGCATACATTTACTAAAATTGGGTGGATATTGTAATTTATTGACAATGATCAGCTAATAAAATAAACATAGTCCTATTTCCTATGAGCTAAAAGGTCAAAAATAAATTATTTCTAGCTCTTCTTCATTCGTTCTGCTGTGCATTGGGTCACTATGGGTCGCAAACAACTCGACAGGACCAAACAACAGCTCTTCTTCCATGGTAAACTAATATGCAGTTACCTTTATATTTTCTGTGAAAATGGAAGGGAGCAGCCAAGTAAATAATCCTGAATGATGAAGACTGTAAAAGATTTTTTATCATTTTCACATTTACTTATGTGTTGTCCTGTCTGGTATTCTAATAATTAAATCATAGCACTTCTAACAAAATTAGGAA
>NW_006929565.1:0-1394 GCF_000298275.1 Orycteropus afer afer
TACATTCAATGCAATCCCAATCCAGATCCCATCAATATTCTTTAAAGATATGGAAAAACAAATCACTAACTTTATATGGAAAGGAAAGAGACCTTGGATAAGCAAAGCACTATTGAAGAAGAACAAAGTATGAGGTCTCTCAGTGCCAGATCTCAAAACCTACTATACAGCCACAGTAGTCAAAACTGCTGGGTAATGGTATAATGACAGACACATAGATCAATGGAATAGAACTGAGAACCAACAAATAGATCCATTGACCTATGGTCAGCTGATCTTTGACGAAGGACTAAATCCATTAAATGGGGAAGAGAATGTTTGTTTAATAAATGGTGTTGGCAAAACTGGATACCCATTTGCCAAAAAATGAAACAAGATCTGTACCTCGCACCATACACAAAAACTAACTCCAGATGGATCCAAGACTTAAATGTGAAACCTAAAACTATACAGTTTTTAAAGGAAAACCTAGGGGCAAATTTAGGGACCCTGATATATGGCATGAATAGACTATCAAGCATAACCCAAAATGCACAAACAGCAGAAGATAAACTAGATTAATGGGATCTTCTACAAATTAAATTTTTATGTGCGTCCAAAGACTTCTCCAAAAGAGTGAAAGAGAACCTACAGATTGGGAAAAAATATTTGGCAATGACATATCTGACAAGGCACTTATCTCTAGAATTTACAGAAAACTCCAACACCTCAATAACAAAAAGACAAATAATCCAATTAAAAAATGGGCAGAAGATATGAATAAACACTTCACCAAGGAGGATATTCAAGTGGCCAACAAACATGTGAAGAAATGCTCACGATCATTTGCTATTATAGAGATGCAAATCAAAACAACAATGAGATACCATATTGCCCTAGCACTAGCAGCAAAGTTCAATGAGACAGAAAATAACAAATGCTGGCGAGGTTGTGGAGAGATTGGGACTCTCATACACTGCGGGTGAGACTGTAAAATGGTATAACCACTGTGGAAAGCAGTATGACAATTCCTTAAAAAGTTGGAATGAGAAACACCATTTGACCCAGCCATTCCACTACTAGGTATATATGCTAAAGAAGTGAGATCCATGACAAGAACAGACATATGCACACCCATATTCATCACAGCACTATTTACAATGGCAAAAAGATGGAAACAACGTAGGTGTCCATCAACTGAGGAATGAATAGCCAAACTATGGTACACACACACAATGGAATACTATGTGATCATTTTATGTTATACTAAAGATTAATGTGGCAAAATATTGAATGATGCAGGAAACATCAAGAGAAGATGGCAGGAATACACAGAGTCACTGTACCAAAAAGAACTGATCGATCTTCATCCATTTCAAGAAGTGGTGTATGACCTAGAACCAATGGTAATGAAG
>NW_006929565.1:2769-5010 GCF_000298275.1 Orycteropus afer afer
GAGGCCTTCAACGAGATGGATTGACACAGTGACTGTGATGATGGGCTCAAGTATAGCAGGGATTGTGGGGCTGGCGTGGGATCAGGCAGTGTTTCGTTCTGCTGTGCATGGGGTCGCTATGAGTCAGAAACGACTCGACGGCACTTAACAACAACAACAAAGAATAATGTATAATCTGCAAAACACCCCATAATGTCGATGACCTTGGAGGGCCTTATGCTGAGTCAAATAAGTCAATCACAGAAGGACAAATATTGTATTAGTCCGTTACTGTAAAAGTTAAAGAAAGGTTTATATATGGAAGGAAATTTTCTTTGTTGGTTACCAGGGGTGGGGGAGGGGGAGGGGAGGGAACACTGTTAGGTAGAGATAAGTATTGATTTGAGTGAAGAGAAGGGCAATGTACCAAATGTGAGTGATCAACACGGTGGCATTGCGGAAGAGGAAGACAGAGAGGTGCATGGGAGGTGCAGACAACAAAGATGAACCCTTTTGCACATACAGTATTGTGCTGTCAGTGAAGGCAAACATGGGTATGTGTGTGGATAGATGGGTGGACAAACTGAACGATTAGGTATGTCTATATAGTGCCTAAGGCACTTGACTGCTAACCAGAAAGCTGGTGGTTCAAACTCACCAGCCACTCCTTGGAAAGAAGATGGGGCAATCTACTTCCATAGTGATACTGCCACAGAAATCCAAGGAGGGGTCGCTATTAGTCGGGTGTGACTCAACGACACATAACAATAACAACAACAACATGCAGCAGGGAGTGTACCCAAGACCATGTATAGGTTGGCAGACAATGTTTTTACAAGTGTATTTGTATGTTCTGTAAGAATTTCCAGGTGTATAGTAGAGCTGACAAGGGAAAATGTTGTAGTCCCTTCTTGGTCACAGCCAGCTACCCATAGGGAACAAGTAATTGAATGTGTGTGCTCAGGACTGTACTCGCAGGGGACATTAAGCTCAGTTGGCATAACATACTACACAAACATTGTTCCACCTCCTGCTTTGGTGAGTAACGACTGGGATCTTAAAAGCTTGCAAGCAGCCATCTAGATACAACAGTGGGTCTCTCCTCATCCAAAGCAAAGAAGAATGAAGAAAATCAAAGATTCACAGAAACAATTAGTCCTAGCAACTGGTACACCATGCGATCCGCAGCCTATACTATTTGAGCAGAAGAACTAGATCATGCCTGAGTACCACTGTCAACAACTCAGAGGGGGATCTATGTAGGAGATCCTGGATAGAGAGGGAGAACAATGTGGAACAAAACTCAAAATCATTTAGAAAAAAAAGGGGGGAAGCGACCAGTTTTGCTGATCTGATAGAGCGTGGTGGAACCACTGAGTCTATGGCCCCTAGCTGTTCTTTAGGTCCGGAATTGAACCCACACCTGTAGCTTCCAGCCAAACAAAAGACAAGCATATGGGTTGAACATTTACCTGAGGTAGGTATACTCCTTGGAGAGAACAATCATGGGAGAAAGAAAGGCTGTTTATGCAGAGAGAGACAGCTTGGGGGCAGGAGTGCATGGAGGAATGGAAACAGGGAAGAGGTAACTGTCAGGAGGATATGGGAGGGGAGCTGTTGCATTGAGGTATATTGTATTCAATGTAATGAGACAATGTGTGTGTGAACTGCTATATGGAAAGTGAATTTGCTCTGTAAACTTTCAACCAAATCATAATTTAAAAAAATACATAGAAACTATAAAATGAATATACAAATCCATTTTTTTAAATAAAAGTGATGTCATTCTTAACAAGTGAAAATCTTAAAGTTCTTGCTGATTACCCGTGCTTGTTCATTGTGTTATTAGTATTTGATTCTGCATTTTTTTTCTATATTAAAGAGCCTGTAATATCTAGGCAATGGTCATTATTATATAATGTTATGGATAGAAAATCATATATATATATATATATATAAAGAATAGATTTGATGCATTGAGCACCAAAGACCAAAAACCAGACAAATTGTGGGATGACATCAAGATCATCACCGATGAAGAAAGCAAAATTTCGTTAAAAAAAGACAAGGAAAGGTTGTGGAGAGATTGGGACTCTCATACACTGCTGGTGGGACTGTAAAATGGTACAACCACTGTGGAAAGTATGGCAATTCCTTCAAAAGTTGGAATTAGAAATACCATTTGACCCAGCCATTCCATTACTAGGAATATACCCTAAAGAAGTGAGAGCCATGACAAGAACAGATATATGCACACCCATG
>NW_006929566.1:0-571 GCF_000298275.1 Orycteropus afer afer
CACCCAAATCTAAATAAAATAAAATTAAAAAAAAAGAAAAAAAGAAAAGTCCTCAGTCAGCAGAAGAAAGGAAATAATCAAGATTCGAGCAGAAATCAAGGAAACAGAAAATAGAAGGGCTATAGAAAGAATCAACAGGACCAGAAGTTGGTTTTTTGAAAGGATTAATAAAATTGGCAAACCACTGGCAAATTTAACAAAGGAAAAGAGGGAGAGAATACAAATAACACGAATAAGAAATGAAACAGGTGACATCACAACAGAACCAACTGAAATAAAATGGATAATATCAAGGTACTATAAAGAACTGTACTCCAACAAATTTGAAAATCTGGAAGACATGGACAGTTTTCTAGAAGCATACCATTTACCTAAACTAACACAGACTTATGTGGAAAAGTTGAACAGGCCCATCACAAAAGAAGAAATTGAACAGGTCATCAAAAAATTACCAACCAAAAAATGTGCTGGCCCAGATGGTTTCACCAGAGAATTCTACAAAACATTCAGAGAAGAACTGATACCAATCCTACTCAAACTATTCCAAAACATAGAATAGGATGGAATCCTC
>NW_006929566.1:2531-3165 GCF_000298275.1 Orycteropus afer afer
GGAGCTGCGGTCTGACAGCGAACTGAGTGACCCTGACAATACAGGCGGCTCGGAGATACGCGACTGGTGGGAGGACCTAAGAATTAACCGACACATGCCGATGTTATCAAACCACACGGCAGTCCGTTAACTTAAGTCCGCTGTAAGTCCCAAGGTCAGAAGACCATAGCAGGCTGATGAGCAATGACACAGCTACACACAGGGTCCAAGCGTGCCATAGGCTGAAGACCTTTCTCAAAGCTTCTCCTTATATACAGGCAGCAGACCACATACTCAAGGGCAGCTGCTCATAGTAGATTTCACCATGGAGTTGATTACCAGTCTCATCATGGGGAACACTACATCCAGCTGCCCAGCCACTCAACCATACTCAGCTAAGTTGACACAAAAACATAACCACCACAGGATCACTGCCACAGTGTGCTACAATTACTGATGAAAAAAATGACATCACCCAGGAACTGACACAGGACAACTTGAAAGCTATTTTATGTACTTCATTGGCTTTTCTTCAAGACTAATGTCATTCTTTCCAACCCCTGAATCCTACCATGGTACCAACTATGAGCATACATGCTCTAACTACATTTATGTTGTTGTTGTTGTTGTTGTTGTTGTTGTCTGCCGTCGAGTC
>NW_006929566.1:4569-5036 GCF_000298275.1 Orycteropus afer afer
TTTTTTCTTTTCCCTGTCCCTGGTTGAAATTCTGCCCACACACACCGCCCCCCCCAATTTAAGGGTTCTTTTTCTTTTCTTTTCCTTTTTTTTTTTTTTCTGGTGACTAACCCCATTCCTTGTTTTTCTTTTTGCATTCTTCCTGTTTTTTTCATTTATTATTCTCCTTCCCTACATTTTTTTTTTTATTACATGGGGTGTTTTTCGTCCATGGGCTTTTAGATTTTTGATGGTTATTCAACTGTAATTTGTGTCTGAGTGAGTGGGAGACAACAGTCCTCATAAGACACAACTACACCCACACCTCCTGCGACTTCACTTACTGAGCGAGAGCCACTTCCTACTTCGCCACCAATAGGCCAATGATAAAAAACCACCAAGAAGACCCTGAAACACCCTTGGCTGCTGTTCACAAACAGTTAACAGATCTAAATACAACAACGTCACGATGCCTCGGAAACAACAGA
>NW_006929567.1:0-716 GCF_000298275.1 Orycteropus afer afer
TTACCAAGCATGACATCCTTCTCCAGGGAATGGTCCCCTCTGACAACATGACCAAAGCAGGTGAGACGAAGTCTGGCCATTCTCGCTTCCAAGGAACATTTCAGCTGCACCTCCTCCAGGACGGATCTGTTAGTTCTTTTAGCAGTCCATGGTACTTTTCAGCATTCTTTGCCAGCACCACAACTCAAAAGGATCAACTCTGATGAGTAATGATATGCATGTTATCACTATCAAAAAAATGAGCAATTTTTAAATAGCCCTAAGAAATGGAAGTCTTGGACACATTCATGGTCATCTTAAAAATTTTACTGAGAAAATATATTTTAGGTATTGAATCTTGAAAATGGAAAGTTATGTATAAATCTAAGATGGTCATCCTCACCATCATCATCAACTCTTCTTCGGTCTTTCTTATTCATTGTCCAGCTCTCACATGCATATGAGGCAATTGGAAATATCATGGCTTGTGTCAGTCACACCTTAGTCCTCAAGGAATAAGTAATATGTGTCGTATGTTATGCCAATTGAGCTTGATGTCCCCTGCGACTATGGTCCCGAGGTTCAACTACTTGCTTGCTCTAATAATTTTTTTTTTCTTTTTATTGCGATTTGGGTGAAATTTTACAGGGCAAATTCACTTTCCATACAGCAGTTCACATACACTTTGTCTCATGACATTGACTACAATTTACCCCAATGCAACAGCTCCCCTCCCA
>NW_006929567.1:2178-3089 GCF_000298275.1 Orycteropus afer afer
AGCATGATGTCCTCCAAGTTCATCCATGTTATTTGGTATTTTGCAGATTCTACATTATTCTTTAGTGTTGCATAGTATTCCATTGTGTGTATGTATCATGGTTTGGTTATCTGTCCCTCAGTTGATGGACACCTAGGTTATTTCCATCTTTTGGCTATTGTAAATAATGCTGTGATGAACATGGGTGTGCATATGTCTGTTCTTGTCATGGCTCTCACTTCTTTAGTAATGGAATGGCTGGGACAAATGGTATTTCTAATTCCAACATTTAAGGAATCCCCATACTGTTTTCCATAGTGGTTGTGTCATTTGACAGTCCCACCAGCAGTGTATGAGAGTCCCAATCTCTCCGCATCCTCACAAGCATTTGTTATTCTCTGTCTTGTTGAACTTTGCTACTAGTGCTGGAGCAAGATGGTATCTCATTGTTGCTTTGATTTGCATCTCTACAATAGCTAATGATCACAAGCATTTTTTCATATGTTTGTTGGCCGTCTGAATATCATCTTTGGTGAAGTGTCTATTCATGTCTTCTGCCCATTTCTTAATTGGATTGTCTTTTTAGTGTTGAGGTGTTGGAGATTTCTATAAATTCTAGAGGTAACTCCCTTGTCAGATAAGTCATTGCCAAATATTTTTTCCCCATCTGTTGGTTCTCTTTTGACTCTCTTAGAGAAGGCTTTGGAAACAGATAAAAATTTAATTTTTAGAAAATCCCATGCATCTAGTTTCTCTTCTGCTGTTTGTGCATTTTGGGTTATACTTCATAGTCTATTTATGCCATAAATTAGGGCCCCTCAATTTGCCCCTAGTTTTTCCATGAGGAACTTTATAGTTTTAGGTTTCACATTTAAGTCTTTGATCCATCTGGAGTTAGTTTTTGTGTATGGTGTGAAGTATAGATCTTGTTT
>NW_006929567.1:5136-5879 GCF_000298275.1 Orycteropus afer afer
TTTGCTTGATGTCTTTGCCTGGTTTTGGTATCAAATTATGCTTGCTTCATAAAATGAGTTAGGGAGGATTCTATCCTTTTCTATGTTTTGGAATAGTTTGAGTAGGATTGGTGTTAGTTCTATTCTGAATGTTTGGTAGAATTCTCCAATGAAACTGTCTGGGCCAGGACTTTTTTTGTTTGTTTCTTTTTTTATGACTTGTTCAATTTCTTCTTTTGTTTTGGATCTGTTCAACTTTTCTCCATCGGTCTGTGTTAGTTTAGGTAAGTGGTGTGTTTCTATAAATCTGTCCATTTCTACCAGATTTTCAAATTTGTTGGAGTACAGTTCTTCATAGTATCCTGATATTATCCTTTTTATTTCAGTTGGTTCTGTTGTGATGTGGCCCATTTTGTTTCTTATTTGTGTTATTTGTATTATCTCCCTCTTTCCCTTTGTTAAATTTGCCAGTGTTTTGTCAATTTTATTAATATTTTCAAAACACCATCTTCTGGTCTTGTTGATTTTTTCTATAGCCCTTCTATTTTCTGTTTCATTGATTTCTGCTGAAATCTTTATTATTTCCTTTCTTCTGATGACTGTAGGCTTTTCTTGCTGTTCTTTTTCTAAAGTATTGATTTTGTCTCTTCTTTTTTGATGTGTGCATTTATTGGTATAAATTGACCTCTGATCACTGCTTTTGCTGTGTCCCAAAGATTTTGGTATGTTGTGTTTTCAATCTCATTTGATTCAAGGAATTTTTG
>NW_006929568.1:0-665 GCF_000298275.1 Orycteropus afer afer
CATAGAAAATTATATGGAACAAAGAAATCGACACAATGAAAAAGCACATGACAAAAATGACAGCAACAAATTCATATTTGCTGATAATTACATACCTGGCAAGAGACTTATCTCTAAGATTGATGGAAAACTCCAATGCCTCAACACCAAAGGGATTAACAATCCAATTGAAAAATGGGCAGAAGACATGAATAGACACTTCACCAAAGAGGATATTCTGGTGGTCAGCTAATACATGAAGAGATGCTCACAAATCATTGGCCATCAGAGAGATGTAAATCAAAACAATGAGATATACCATCTCACCCCAGCACTGATGGCAAGGTTCAATGAGACAGACAATAACAAATGCTGACAGGGATGTGGAGAGATTGGGACTCTCATAAACTGCTTGTGTGACTGTGAAGTGACACAACCACTGTGGAGAGGAATATAGTGATTCCTTAGAAAGCTGGAATTGGAGATACCATTTGACCCAGCAATCCCATTACTCGCTATATATCGTAGTGAGGTAAGAGCCAGGATAGGAACAGATACATGCATGCTCATGTTCATCACAGCACTATTTACAATAGCAAAAAGATGGAAACAATCTACATGCCCATCAGCGGAAGAGTGGATGACCAAACTGTGGTACATACACATACTAGAATGCTATGCAGCAC
>NW_006929568.1:2656-3228 GCF_000298275.1 Orycteropus afer afer
CGAAAGAGGGGCAGGCCTTCAACAAGGTGGACTGACATGGTGGCAGTGGTGATGAGCTCAAGTGTAGCTAGAATCTTGGAGCTGGCTCAGGACCGGGTGGTGGTTCATTCTGCTGTGCATAGGGTCACTATGAGTCAGAAATGACAACAGCAACATCATTGCAGCCACTGTGTCAGTCCACCTCACTGAGGGCCTTCTCCTTTTTGCTGACCCTCCACCTTACCAAGCATGATATACTTCTCCAGGGAGTGGTCCCTTCTGACAACATGACCAAAGTAGGTGAGACGAAGACTGCCATTCTCGCTTCCAAGGGGCATTCTGGCTGCACTTCCTCCAGGACAGATTTGTCAGTTCTTTTTAGCAGTCCATGGTACCTCCAGCATTCTTTGCCAACACCACAACTTAAAAGCATTGACTCTTCTTCGGTCATTCATTGTCCAGCTCTCACATGCATATGAGGCAACTGAAAATATCATGGCTTGTGTCAGGCATACTTTAGTCCTCAAGAAGGCATCTTTGCTATTCAGCACTTGAAAGAGGTCCTTCACAGCCGATTTGCCCAGTGCTATATG
>NW_006929568.1:4203-5303 GCF_000298275.1 Orycteropus afer afer
TCTCTTCCAGTCAGTTGGCCAGGTAGCTGTCTTCCAAATCTCTTGGGATAGACAAGTGAGGGCCTCTAGTGTGGTATCCATTTGTTGAAACATCTCAATGGGTATCACATCAATTCCTGGAGCTTTGTTTTTTGCCAAATTAGCTCAGTGCAGCTTTGTTCGACTTCTTCCTTCAATATCATTGGTTCTTGATCATATGCCACCTCCTGAAATGGATGAACATCCACCAATTCTTTTTGGTGCAGTTACTCTGTGTATTCCTTCCATCTTCTTTTGATGCCTCCTGCATCATTCAATATTTTGCTCATAGAATCTTTCAATATTGCAATTCAAGGCTTAAATTTTCTCCTCAGTTCTTTCAGCTTGAGAAATGCCAAGTGTGTACTTACTTCCCTTTTGGTTTTCTAACTCTGAGTCTTTGCACATTTCATAATAGTAATTGGCTTTGTCTGCTTGAGCTGCTCTTTGAAATCTTCTGTTCAGCCCTTTTACCTTGTCATTTCTTTCATTTGTTTTAGCTACTCTCCATTCAAGGCAAGTTTCAGAGTCTCTTCTGACATCCATTTTGGCTATTTCTTCCTTTCCTGTCTTTTTAATGGCCTTTGCTTTCTTCATTTTGATGTTGTTGATGTCATCCCACGATTCCTGTGGTTTTCAGTCATTGGTGTTCAATGCATCACATTTGTCCTTTAGATGGTCTCTAAATCCAGGACAGATATATTCTAGATCATATTTTGGCTCTCATGGACTTGTTTTAATTATCTTCAACTTCAAGTTGAACTTGCGTATGAGCAGTTGATGGTCTGTTCGATAGTCAGCTACTAGCCTTGTTTTGGCTGAAGATATTGAGCTTTTCCATTGTCTCTTGTCACAGGTGTAGTCAGTTTGATTCCTGTGTGTTCCATCTGGCTAAGTCTCGTGTATAGCCATCATTTGTGTTGTTGAAAAAAGGTATTTGCAATGAATAAGTCATTGGTCTTGCAAAATTCTATCATGTAATCTCCGGTGTTATTTCTATCACCAAGGGTAGTATTGACATTTTCACAATGTTCAATCTTCCTATTCACGAGCATGATATGTTCTTCCATTTATGTAGATCT
>NW_006929569.1:0-411 GCF_000298275.1 Orycteropus afer afer
AGAAAAATGAAACAAGATCTATACCTCACACCATACACAAAAATGAATTCCAGATGGATCAAAGACTTAAATGTGAAACCCAAAACTATACAGTTCCTCAAGGAAAATTTGTGGCAAATTTAAGGGTCCTAATATATGGCATATATAGACTATCAAGCATAACTCAAAATGCACAAACAGCAGAAGAGAAACCAAATGCTTGGAACCTTCTAAAAATTAAATGTTTATGTGCTTCCAAAGACTTCTCCAAAAGAGTCAAAAGAGAATCTACAGATTGGGAAAAAATATTTGGTAATAACTTCTCTGCCAAGGGACTTATCTCTAGAATTTATAGAAAACTCCGACATCTCAATAACAAAAAAACAAAAAATGCAATTAAAAAATGGGCAGAAGACATGAATAGACACTTCA
>NW_006929569.1:2567-5110 GCF_000298275.1 Orycteropus afer afer
AGGTTTCTGAGGCCATAAATCTTTACTGAAGTAGATTGCCCAGTCTTGCTTCTGCAGAGTGGCTGGTGGGTTTGAACCACCAACCTTCTGGTTAGCACTCCGATACCTTAGGCACTGAATACCAGAGCTCCTTTCTATGAACCAGCAGCATCAATATTATTTAGGCGCATGTTAGAAATGCAGACTCTCACATGCTCCTATCCCAGACCTATGCCAGAATTTGCATCTCAGTAAGATCCCCAGTTGACTTGTTTGCATGCGAACATTTGAGAAGCACGGATCTAAGCCACAGTCAAAATTTCCAAATCCTGATTATGGCCAGAATGTCATCTCTAAATGCTAAACTACACAATTCAGACAAGTTGTTTTATTCTCCTACTGATTATGGAGAAGTAAATGAGCAGTTGACCATAATTATTTCAAACTGTTAATCATATCTTTCTCATCCATGTCTTTATTTCTTTGCCCATGGCCTCTACTTTGCTGTCAATTTCTATTGGTTTTCATTATAATGAGTAATTAATCTTTTTTTTAGAAAAATTTATCGTGTTTGAGTGAAAGTTTACAGAACATATTAATTTTTTGTTCAAGAATTCATACATATTTTGTTTTGTGACATTAATTGCAATCCATTTACCCATCTGTCCTGCCCCTTTGTACCTTCTGAACTCTGTTTTTGGACTAATGCTGTCCTTTTGGTCTTCTACAGTTGATTGTCCTGAGGAGCACATTCCTTATGTGTTATTGTTCAATTTATAGGCCTGTCTACTGATTGGCTTAAAAGTGATTTATGGGAATGGATGCAGTCCATGTTTGAAGGGTGCTTAAGGGCCACAGTCTCAGGGGTTCACTAGTCTGTAGTAGACCAGTAAGTCTGGTATTTTTTTTATGATTATGAATTTTCTTCTACACTTTTTCTCCCACTCTGTTCAGGACCTTCTATTGAGATCTTGATCAGAACAATCAGTAGCAGTAATGAGGTACCATCTAGGTCTTCCGGTCTCAGACTAGTTGAGCGTGTGGTTCATCTTATTTGTCCTTTATTTAATCTATGACTTCTTTAAACATCCACTCAACATTATTCTTTTCCATCTTGAAATAGTTTATTTCTGGCCATTTCAGGGCAATAATTTCTATCTTCTCCACAAGACCTGCAATTCCTTTTCATAAAATAAAATTCTATTTGTTCATTATTTTTACTCTCTACTACTGATCTCTTCAGCTCTTACTTTGGGCTTTTCCAAATGATGGATTTCTAAGAGTGTTGATGGTTAAAATCTCCTCTCATTCTGTATAATTAAGAATGGAGAGCTCTGGAAGTAAATGCTATATATTTCACGTCATAGTAGGGTAGAGTTAGGTTTATCATCACAATTTAACCATGTATTAAGTACTAACCCACTGTTAAGAATTACCCAGAAATCAGAATTCAACTTGGTCAATAGACAAGAATATCATTTAGGCAAACTCATCATTTATAAATTAAGTAGAGATGGCTGGAAAACACAAGGGCCCCATGCTTTCCTTTGTCACAGCAACTGACACAAAACAGAAAATCAGTATGTTGAATGAATGAAAGGAACAATGTTGAACCTTGTGGGATGGTATGGTGACTATGAAAAGACCCCATTGTGATCTCCTGCTGTAAGGGTGTGACAGCCTCCGCTGCTGTCCTTGGAATCCACTTCCACTGCCACCATGCTCACACCAACGCCCTACCTCTCATAGGACAAGGCAAGACAGTTCCTGCCAGAACAGATCCTCTGATGGTGACTTGGACTTGAGCTCTTCTGTCAGCCTAGCCAAAATTATCTCAGAAATGCACTGCAGTGTGACTTTACCTACCCACTCTCCTCCCTTTCTCTTCTCCTTCCTGTGGATCAGATATCCCACCTCCCCTCTTAAGTCTCTTGCAGAACAATCTTGACTTGCCTCTACTCTTCAGAGGACCTGAACTAGCACAGGATGTAAAACAAATTTAATATTACTTTGTAAGAGGTCACCTTTTCCTAATAATCAATGCACAGCAATTGTCTTTCCAAGTGAGTGAGTGACTTTCTTCTTAAATGCCACTAAAAGGAAGATAATTTCAACTATAGCCAACTGCCACACCCAACCTCTCCACCCCAAGAGCCACTACCTACATGATTCCTTACTGGTACACCAAGGGCCACACCTCAATTACAGTGACATACTTTCTCCAACTCACCTTAAAAAGAACATACATACACACACAATGTGGATGGCTAACCAGAAGGCTGGTGGTTCAAACCCACCAGCCACTCCTTGGAAGGAAGATGGGGCAATCTACTTCCATAGTGATACCACCTTGGAAACCCAGGGAGGAGTTGCTAGTAGTCGTATCCAACTCCAGAGAAGTGTGTTTTTTTGTCATGTCCTTCTCCAGGTATTGGTCCATCCTGATAACACATCCAAAATATGTAAGACAAAGTCTTGCCATCCTTCCTTCTAAAGAGCATTCTGGCTATATATATATAAGAGCATTCTGGCTATATATATATATATATATATATATATATATA
>NW_006929570.1:0-732 GCF_000298275.1 Orycteropus afer afer
ATAAAGGTCACCATAATTTCACCTAGTTAATGTCAAGGTTTGCAGGTCACTCTCAGTGTGAACAGCATCACTGTAACTGTAATTAGCTCACATAAGTTTGCCTAAGGTCACTGTCCTTTTTGCTAGCATCCCCATGTCTTTAAGTAGCAAACATAAGTGAAGGAAGGTCACTGCTTTGAGAGCAGCGTCACCATAAATGTAAGCCTCTAAAGCAACTGTAGCTATGGTCACATGTGTTTAGCTAGCGAACATAAGTGTAGCAAGGTCACTGCAGTCGTGTCCATCATCGGCATTAATGTCAGTTGCTAAATCAAGAATGGCTTTGGTCACTATGACTGTGAACAATACCACATTTAGTGTAAGAATTTAAAATAAGCCTAGCTTAGGTCACTGATCATGTTCCTAAAATGAGCGTAAACGTAACTAGCCCAGTTCGGTGTACTTAAGGTCACTGGCAGTATGACTAGTGTCACCATAAGTGTAATTAGCATAGGAAAGTGTAGCTACAGTCATGTTCTCTGTGACCAGCATCACCGTAATTGTAAGGGGCTTAAGCAAGTGTAGCTAAGGTCACTGTCTCTGTGAACAACACCAACGTACCTATAATAAGTTGCCATTAGCCTAACTTAGGTCCCTCTCACTGTGACTAACAATCAAGAAAATGTCAGCAGCTAAGGTATGTTTAGCAAAGGTCATTGTCATTGTTACCAGCAACACCTTAACTGTAACTAG
>NW_006929570.1:2167-2653 GCF_000298275.1 Orycteropus afer afer
AAGGTGTGGTGGTCCAAGTGGAGTTTCAACTTGGCTTGGCCTAGGTGAGTGGCTGGGCAGCTGAATGTATTATTGCCCATGATGAGACTGGTAATAGCTCCAAGGTAGACTCCACTGTGAGTGGCTGTGCTTCTTTTGGGTATGTGATCTGCTTCCCATATGTAAGAAACAGCCCAGTGAATGGTCTCCATCTTTTAGCATGCTTGAACCCTGCATGAAAACAAATCGTTGTCCAGCCGGCTGCCATGCTCTGCCCAACTTGGGACTTTCAATGGACTTGAATGAATGGCCTGTCCTGTGGTTTCATGAAATCTGTGCTGTGCCTACTGACTTGTCTATTTTGGACTTTTCAGCCTCAACAGTCAACAGCTGTGTGAGTGAAGAGACACTCTAGCTCCAGTGGGTCAGGTTGAGGAGGCACATCTGAAGCCAATGTGTGAGGAATTTCCACCCAGCTTCTAGTGCCTCAAAACTGGAACTTGGACT
>NW_006929570.1:3713-4957 GCF_000298275.1 Orycteropus afer afer
AAGTGTGCCTACCATCAATGCAACTGTAATGATCAAAACTGAGTTTCTCTAAGGTCACTGTCAGTGTCACCAGCATCAGCCTAATTGTAACTAGCTAAGGTTAGTCTCAGTAAAGCACTCTCACTGAGTCTGGCATCACCCTGAATGTAACTAGCTAAGATTAGTCTAATCAAGGTCACCACAATTTCACGTAGTTAATGTCAAGGTTTTCAGGTCACTGTCAGTGTGAACAGCATCACTGTAACTGGAATTAGCTAACATAAGTTTGCCTTAGGTCACTGTCCTTTCTGCCAGCATCCCCTGTCTATAAGTGGAAAACATAAGTGAAAGAAGGTCACTGTCTTTGAGAGCAGCGTCACCATAAATGTAAGCCTCTAAAGCAATTGTAGCTAGGGTCACATGTGTTTAGCTAGCGGACATAAGTGTAGCAAGGTCACTGCAGTCATGTCCATCATCGGCATTAATGTCAGTTACTAAATCACGAATGGCTTTGGTCACTGTGACTGTGAATAGCACCACATTTAGTGTAAGAATTTAAAATAAGTCTAGCTTAGGTCACTGTTCATGTTCCTAGAATCAGCGTAAATGTAACTAGCCCAGTTCCGTGTACTTAAGGTCACTGGCAGTGTGACCAGTGTCACCATAAGTGTAATTAGCATAGGAAAGTGTAGCTATGGTCATGGTTTCTGTGACCAGCATCATCGTAATTGTAAGGGGCTTAAGCAAGTGTAGCTAAGGTCACTGTCTATGTGAACAGCACCAATGTAACTATAACCAATTGCCATTAGTCGAGCTTAGGTCCCTGTCATTGTGACTAACAATAAAGGAAATGTCAGCAGCTAAGGTATGTTTAGCAAAGGTCAGTTTCATTGTTACCAGCAACACCTTAACTGTAACTAGGAATGGAAAGTCAAGCTCAGGACACTTTCAGTTTCAAAATGGTCATTGCAGTGTTAACTAGCTAAAGTAAGTGTAGCTAAGGATGATGTCAGTGTGACCAGCATGGGCATCCCTGGAGTCAGTTAAGGTAGAGTAAGGTCTTTGTCACCATGAGCAGCATCACTATATTTGTAGCTAGCGAATGTTAATCTAACCAAGGTCACTCTCAGTGTGTCCAGCATCACTGTAACTGTAAGAAGCAAAGATAAGTGTAGCTAAGTTCACTCTCAGTGTGACCAGCGTGACCATAAGTGGAAGTAGGACAGAATGAAGTCACTGTCAGGGTCACCGAGTCAAACTACCAA
>NW_006929571.1:0-3046 GCF_000298275.1 Orycteropus afer afer
GCCGACTCGATGGCACATAACAACAACAACAAGTGAGAATCTTGCCAAGAATGGAAACTACAATAGGCTTGGAAAATATCAGCAATTGGTATGTTGGCTTATGGGCCATACAGCATGGGAAAACTTGAACCATGGCTTGTCTCTGTGCTGGTAATTTTCCTCATTCTGTAAATATGTGTGCCAAGAGCCCCAAAATGAGAGGGGGGAGAACTTCCCACCAAGAATCAGAGCAAAGAGCCCTCCAATTCCTGAGAAGCTGGGTACAAAACACTGCAATGGTGGGGGAGAGGAATTTTTGTAGTTCACACTAGTACATGTAAGGGAAAGCCCAGAAGAACAGGGGCATCTTGGACAAGAAGAGGGACAGCCTTTCCTAGTCCAGAGCAGATGTCGACAATGGCACAGTTGCAAAAGCAAGAGTAGGGCTAGTGCCAGTAGAAGAGAAGGCCAAGTGCCCAGTCAGAGCCAGCACTTGGCCAGGGATGGTGACAATAGGTAGGCAATGTGCCAGCAAGAGAAACTACACCACTGCTTATCAAAGCAAAGTCCTCACCATGACCAGCACTCTAGAACCTGTTGCCATCAAGTTGACGCCAACTCATGGTAACCCCATGTGTGTCAGATTAGAACAGCTCAAAAGGATTTTCAATGGCTAATTTTTAGGAAGTAGACTGCCAGGCCTCTGGGTAGATGCAAGCCTCCAACCTTTTCAGCAGCCAAAGTGCATTAAATATTTGCACCACACAGCAAGCCCCACCAGGACCATGTTGTTGTTGTTGTTGTTGTTTGCTGTCGAGTCGGCCCCGACTCATAGCGACCCCTCCTCGGGTTTCCGAGGCAGTATCACTATGGAAGTAGGATTGCCCAACCTTCCTTCCAAGGAGTGGCTGGTGGGTTTGAACCTCCAGCCTTCTGGTGAGCAGTCAAGTGCCTTAGGCACTATGCTACCAGAGCTCCTAAGGGTTGCTAATTTGATGGCTCCCTGAAGCTGGAGAACAAAAAGAGGCTCCAGGAGAAGGACCCAGCAACTGTTACTGGAGGAGTAAGACCGTGCGGCCCCTTCTTCATAGATCCCATCTCCTTGACAATGAGCCCCCAGAAGGGCAGCACCTATGATTTAGTTACCCAGATCAGGGTTCCAGACCCCCATTGACAGGGAATAGATCACACATTTGGACAGGTGAACTGGATTGGGAGTGGCCAATCAACCAGCCAGTCAGATTTTAGGGCTAGGCTTGTCATTCGCAACTTCTGACAAATTCTTCACAGTTGGGACTCTCAAGGGCCTGCAATGAGACGTGAAAAGGTGTCAACTTGAATCTACCTTGGAAGCAATCAAATTCTTTCCTCCAGGGCTAACCACCCTAATGTGCCTGCTGGTTCTTCAAGCACAAAGCACGTTCCCACCTATGACTGTGAAGCCTTCAACGGGTGTTTCCGTTCATGCCAAATGAGCTGGATCTCAGCTGCTGCTACTGCTCCCTTGGAAATGATTCTGGCTCTGCAGGGACTCAGGCTTCCTTAGACTGGTCATCTCTTGTCCTATAGATTTGTGTGCTAGTGCTCTGATTTGGGCAGACACCCTGGCAATTGGGAGCTGCAATCCTGAAGATGCCAGAAAGAATGGACAGATGTATGCTTCACCTTAAGCTGAAGGAATTTCCGTAAAAAGGACATGTACTGGATTTGGCTGAGAAGAACCATCAGGGCTGATGCCCCACCCATGGTGTCATTTTAGGTTAAATAACTCTGTCTTTATACCAATGGGTATAATGTTTCAGTGGTAAAAACAGAATCTCTGGATTAAAAAACCAAACATACTGATGTGGAGTCAGATCTGCCCCATAGCGACCCCTCCTTGGGTTTCCAAGGCAGTATCACTATAGAAGTAGATTGCCCAACATTCCTTCCAAGGAGTGGCTGGTGGGTTTCAACTACCAGCTTTCTGGTTAGCACACAAATGCCTTAGGCACTATGTCACCAGAGATGGCACATACGAATTATATGCTTAACAAAAGGTTAATGGTTCGATCCCACCCAAAGTTATCTCAGAAGAAAAACCTGGTTACCTGCTTCTGAAGGTCATAGGCATGAAAATTCTCTGAAGCAGTACTGACATACATAGGGCAGCCGTGTGTCACAGTTGCCTCGAAGCTGCTTGTTGATAAAGGTAAAATCAGTCCAAGGGAAATTAGAGATTGGGATTTTTTTGAAGGGAACAGAAGTCCCATCACCCTGGGCAGAGGGAGATCATGGGGGCAGAAAGTGGAAACTCAGCTGTATACCTCACATCTGTGTGGACAGTGGCCTAGCACCCACAATTTCAGAAAAGTCTGCTAAAAGTCACAACCAGTGAGAATTTGAGGGAAAGGTGAAGAAAGCAGCAGTCATCGGAGGGGAGATCTCCAAAGACTAAAGGATGTAACTTGAGAAGAGCCAGTGTAGGCCACAAACAGCAGATCTAGTACATGGTCCTGAGTAGGTAGTGGCTGACCTGGCAGCCAAGATGGATTGGGAAAGAAATCCCTGGGGATTCCCAGATATCTTTAGGGAGAAGCACTGATTTTCCTGTCACTGAGCAAGATAAGGGTCCAAGTCATTGCACTTTGGAGAATTCACATGGCCTGTGTGTTGGAACGTGGGGGAGATCTGTGTTCGGAGCATACAACTCTTGGCCTAACAGGCAGGAGGCATCCAGTAAGGGTTTGGAGCATGTCCCCACATGAGTATCCTGGCAACTAGTTGCTACAGAGGACAAAGACCTTGAGGCTTCCTGAACCACCTAGTTCCATGTCTGTGAAAACTTGTGTGGATTCAGAATCATACAAGGTGGCATTGTTCAGGATCCTCAGAAGAAGGAATTAATATGTTACCTGTTTTGTTGAACTTATTCAATGCAACTTGTCCATCTCTCAAGAACTAGGATGCAATCCTTTCTTCCTATATGCAATCATAAAACAAAAAGTTTCAAGTTTACTTCTCTTTTGGTCTTCAAAATTGATCTCCTTCAAGTTCAAAGTAGCTCAATTCACTTGAAATAGTCTTT
>NW_006929571.1:3656-5038 GCF_000298275.1 Orycteropus afer afer
AAAAATGTGATTGTAAAAGAGCACGAGGTCTTTAGCTAAGGCCACTACGTTGGCAAAAGCAGGGACCCTAGCTTGAGCTAGCAAATAAACTTTCCTTTTGCATTTGCATTGTCGTGTGTTGGCAAATTCCTCACGCCAAACAACTCCTTCATAACCTAGGCCCAACATTAGCAACCAAACGCCTTAACCACTATACCACCAGAGCTCCTTAGACACAGTCTTTGACATGCCTAAAAGTCCATTTGAATAAGTTGATCTCCCTATTAGGTGAAGGAAGGGGTAATTTCTTTGATTAGATTTTCTTCCTCCCTCGGTTTCCCAGAACTACTGCTGGGGAAACTTTACCACCACACAAATGGTAAAGGACTGCTAACTCACTAGCATTATAACATGTAAGATATGACAAATCACATGAAAAGTGCAGTATATATGTGTGCACATGCACACACACACGCAGTCAACTAATTGCCTGGTTTTTCTTTTCCCTCATTTAATTCATTGCTGTTGCTCCCACTACTAACCTTCCTGGACAGACCTTTTAGCTTTAGACAGAGAGATGTTGTGGAATAAACAAATCAGCTTTCATCAGAAATAATACCTTTTTTCTTATCCTGTTCTTTTACAGTGTATTCCTCCATTTTTCTCTGTTTAAGAATAAAACACACTTGATCTAAAACGTAGTACCATTAGTGGTCAGATCTGAGAATCTTTGGCTCGTGTTGAATCTAGAGCCTATCACTGCCCACTATCCCTACCTCATTTATTCACTGGTAAACCCAACTTCTAAATTTCTTTCTGTAAAAACACCTTTTATCTTATTTTTAAAAAAATCTCATTAGCACATTTTTGTCTTTCCCTAAGAATGTCATTGAGTGCTAGCTGTAGCAAAGAACTCTGTAATCAGCCCCAATCTTTTAATTTTCTCACTTAGCTGTAGAAGGACTAAGAGCATCAAAACAGTCCTTGATCCCAGGAAGAAAACAACCAACCTGAGCAGAATCAGAGGGACAAATCTGATTGTTAAGATTTTGCTGAGTCATAAACAAATCAATGACCCACCATTAAAGAAGAGAAGATTGGATTCTTCTCGGACTTTATTAGGAAAGAAATCATTACTTGTACAGTAATGGGTCCTTTTCCTGTTCTTCAATGGGCCACTTAAACACACAGAGAAGCACAGGAGTGAAGTATTGTTTGCAAAGCTCCCATCCATACATGGCAGACAATCCTGGACTAAGACACAGTGGAATCGCTGCAACAATGGCCATCTGCAAGGCCAATTCAACCACATATCACCAAGGAATTCTTCCATCTGTGGCTTCAACCTCCATGTGTTGAGAACATCTTTCAACCCATTTCTGGAATGAATGGTATCTCCCCAG
>NW_006929572.1:0-496 GCF_000298275.1 Orycteropus afer afer
AAGGCAACCCACTCTGCTGGAAAACTTACTGCCCCAAAAGCACTCAGCTTTCTTACTCCATGGGCCAACCAATCTGCTACTGCATTTCATGCTGGTCTCTTTTACCAATTAATGACCTACCCAATGGCACCTGGCTTTCTCCTCCGTGAGCTTGAAAGGCTGTTGCTGTTGGAAACAGCTGTCTCATGCCAGTTCTCTTGGCTCTGCTCCTGCTGTCTCTCATGCCAGTCTCTTGCTCTGCTCTTGTTGTCTGTCATGCCATATTCTGGGGTCACTCTGCCAGGGTCTCTGGTCACACTCCATTCCTATTTCCACATTTTAGGTATCTGTCAGAGCAGCATTTCACTCTCGGTACCAAATTCTGTTCTGGTTACCTAGTGCTACTCTGATAGGAATACACAACAAATGGGATGGCTTTAACAAACAGGAGTTTATTCTCTTACAGTTTAGAGGCTTTAAGTCCAAGTTCAAAGTGCCAGGCTCTAGGGGCTGGGTG
>NW_006929572.1:2431-3112 GCF_000298275.1 Orycteropus afer afer
TTAAAAAGTAAGGATGTCAGTCTGATGACTAAGTTGTGTATGACCCAAGCTATGGCATTTTCAATTGTCTCATATATATGTGAAGGTTGGGCAATGAAAATAGAAGACAGAAGAACTGATGCACCTGGACTGTGTTATTGACAAATAATATTAAATATACTGAAGACTACAAAAGAATGAACAAATTTGTCTGGGACAAAGTACAGCTAGAATACTCCATAGAAAGGGTCAGTCACTGGAGAGAGGCATCATGCTTGGTAGATGGTCAGCAATAAAGGGGGAGACCCTCAATGAGGTGGATTGACAGAGGAACTACAACAATGGGCTCAAAAATAACAATGGTTTTGAGGATGGTCAGGGCACCTAACACAAAAAATGTACAGAGACACTTGATAGGTAATAATATTTTTAAATTAAAAAAAAATGATGGAAGTGGGAAGATGGTGTTGTACCTATAACACACACATTTGTTCCCTCAAGCAATGAAATCCCTGAATATCTAGGTAAAGTAGATAGAAATAATGATACTGGAGTTATGAGCAAGTAAGGAGAAGTTAAAGTATCAGATTTAGTGAAGGCAGAGAAAAAGCAACAACTGGGAATTGTTAATTGTGGATTAAACAACTGGGAAAAATAAATGAACCCACCTAGCCAGCAGAGATGGAAAGATGGAGAAGGAGA
>NW_006929572.1:4622-5457 GCF_000298275.1 Orycteropus afer afer
GAAGGAAGAAAAGATATCTTTAGAAGAAGCTCAATGAATCCAAAAGAGAATAGATCCCAAGACAAATTTACTAAGACAAATCATAATAAAAATCTCTAAAACCAAAGACAAAGAATTTTGAGAGCAGCTCAGGAAAAACGAAATGTCACCTTCAACAGTCAACCAATAGACTAACTTCTGATCTCTCAGCAGAAACCATGCAGGCAAGAAAACAATGGGATGGGATATATAAAACACTGAAGGAAAAGAACTTCCAACCAAGAATTATACATCCAGCCAACTTGTCCCTCAAATACGAGGGTGATATCAAGACATTCTCAGACCAACATAAATTAAGGGAATTTGTGAAAATCACACCACTCCTACAAGAAATGCTAAAGGGAGTCCTTTCAATAGAGAACCCACAACAGAGAACACCAAATTAAAATCAAGACACTTGACATCACCTCTTAGAAATCAAACCAGAAGTAGATGCTCAAAATGAGCTCATAAAATAATGTACACAGAGAAATAAGGGAGTCAATCTGCAGGCAGATGACACCAGCAACAAAGCAATTATAGGGAATAAGTTTTAACTACAAAACTTAATAATGTAGAGGAAGACAGGAATATGCCTTTATACAGCTGACTGGTCCAAACTTAAGGAGTTAAGAATTTACTTAGGCATCTAACTTTCACTGCTGTTGAGTAGGATCTGACTCATAGGGACATCTCCTTGGGTTTCCGAGGCAGTATCACTACAGAAGTAGGTTGCCCAATCTACCTTCCAAGGAGTGGCTGGTGGGTAGCCACACACACACAAAAATAATAATAATAAAATAACAACCCCCCTAAG
>NW_006929573.1:0-1296 GCF_000298275.1 Orycteropus afer afer
CTACATAGATTGCCCCTTGGAGTGGTTGACAGTGGTAGCCAGGCACCATCTAGTTCTTCTGGTCTCATAGTTGTATAGGCTGAGGATCACATGGTGTACCAGTCGCTTGAACTAACTGTTTCCATGTGTCTTTAGTTTTCTTCATTCTTCTTCCCTGGACAAAGAGCAACCATCATTGCATCTAGATGTCCACTTGCAAGCTACTTGCTAAAGTAGGATGTGGAACAATGTTTTGTGTGGTATGTTAAGCAAATTGAACTTGATGTCCCCTAAGACTATGGTCATGAGCCCACAGGTCCAATTACTTGCCCCCTATGGGAGCTCTGGTGGCATAGTGCCCACCAGCCACTCCCTGGAAGGAAGTTTTGGCAATCAACTTCTGTAGTGATACCACCTGGGAAACCCAAGGAGGAGTTGCTGTGAGTGGGATCTGACTCCATGGCAGTGCTTGTGTTTATGGGTAACTGGATGTGGCCAGGAAGTGATTACAATCTTGTCCTTGTCAGCTCTACTATATACCTTAGCATTCTTACAGAACATACAAATACACTTTTGTTGAACTTCTTGAATGCCTATATTCTCATCTTTCATCACATTAGGGAAATTTTCTTCCAACAAAACTTTGGCAATTTTCTCTGTAGTTTTATCCTTCTTTTCTTGTTCTGGAATTCTGACTACACATAGGTTTTTCCTCTGGATGGTATCCCACATGGACCTTAGGTTTTTCTTGTTGCTTTGGTCTTTTGTCTGATTTATCCCCTAACAAAGTAGTATTTAGGTATTCATCTTTAATCTCATTAATTCTATCTTCCATTAATTTGATTCTACTCATTTGTGCATTCAATGTGTAATTTATTTTTGAAGTCTTAGTATTAATCTTCTGGATTTCTGTTTTATTATTATTATTATTTCTAATTTTTCATTTATTTTGCCAATTTGTTCTTGTATTGTTTTCCTACATTGTTCTAGAATTTTGTCTGTGTTTTCTTTAATTTTGTCAGTATTTTCCTTGATCTTTTCAGTGTTTTCCTCAATCTGTCTCGCAGTTCATTGAAGGTACCCATATAGTATTCTTTTGAATTCCTTACCAGGGAGTTCCAAAGTTGCTTCTTCCTCAGAGATGTTTTCTGGGTTTGTATCCTGGTCCCTTGTTTCTACTACTTTATCTTGCTTTTTTATGTGGACTGTGATAGTCTGTTGTCTCTGAAACATTGCAGTGTTTCTGTGTTGCTGTATTAATGTTTAATTTGTGACTATATGTTGGTGTGATTCATGCAGTGTTTTTTTTTTTTTTTT
>NW_006929573.1:2471-3696 GCF_000298275.1 Orycteropus afer afer
ACTCATTAACAACCTGTGAAATGGCAGATGACAAAACCTGGCCTGCTGAAAGTAAAGAGGACTTGAAGCACTTGCTGATGAAGATCAAAGACTAAAGCCTACAGTGTGGATTACACCTCAAAATAAAAATTTTAAAAAATTCCTAAAAGTGGACCAATGAGCAACTACACACTTAAAGGAGAAAAGATGGAAGTTGTCAGGGATTTCATTTTACTTGGATGCACAATCAATGCCCATGGGGGGAAAAAACTGTCAAGAAATCAAACAACGTATTGCACTGGGCAAATATGCTGCAAGAAAACCTCATAAATGTGTTAAAGAGCAGAGATGTCTCTTTGAAGACTAAGGTGCTCCTGACCCAAGCCATGGTGTTTTCAATTGCCTCATATGCATGTGAGAGCTGAACAATGAGTAAGGAAGACTTCATAAGAATTGGGGCATTTGAATTGTGGTTTTGTCAAAGATTATTGAATGTACCATGGACTACAAGAAGAAGAAACAAATCTCTCTTGGGGGAAATACAGCAGAACTGCTCCTTAGAAGCCAGAATGTTCTGACTTCATCTCTCATTCTTTGGTCATATTGTCAGAAGGGACCAGTCCATGTTGAAGAATATCATGCTTGGTAAAGTTGTTGTTGTTGTTATGTGCCATTGAGTTGGACCCGACTCATAGCGACCCCTCCTTGGGTTTCTGAGGCAGTATCACTACAGAAGTAGATTGCCCCATCTTCCTTCCGAGGAGTGGCTGGTGGGTTTGAACCGCCAGCCTTCTGGTTAGCCGTCAAGTGCCTTAGGCACTACGTTACCAGAGATCTTCTTATTATTTATTGTACTAAGAAATATTTACCTTTGTCTTAGGTTTGGTTTATTGTTATTATTTTATCCCAAATAAACTGCTAAGCAGTTTAAAAGTACTACTTCATGAAATTCTTACAACAGCCATGTGAAGTACATAGTGGAGGTATTTCTATCTCCATTCTACAGTTGAAGAATTGGGACAGGGATATTTAAATAACTTTCCAAAGGTCACACAGCTAGTTAATGACACCACTGGGCTTTGCCTCAGCAATTCAACATGACTGTAGGGAGGTTGGGCAATCTACTTCCATAGTGATGTTGTTGTTGTAGTGTGCCGTTGAGTCGGACCCAACCCATAGCGACCCCTCCTTGGGTTTCCGAGGCAGTATCACTACAGAAGTAGATTGCCCCATCTTCCTTCTGAGG
>NW_006929574.1:0-1287 GCF_000298275.1 Orycteropus afer afer
CCTAATAAAAAAAAAAAAAGGGATGGATAGAGATGTCACTGATAATCTTGTGGGTAGAGATTGAAGATGTTTCTAAGCATGCTACAGTGCACAGAACAGCCTCCTACAACACAGAATTATCTTGCTACCAATGGCAATACTGCCAAGGTTCAAAAAGCTTGGACTAGATGAAGCCAACTGAAATAACTTTCCACATACTTTAGTTCTGACCTATTCTGTGGCCAGCCCTACACAGTAAGAGGGGGTGATGGTCCTCTTTGTTGTTAGCTTCTGTTGAGTCCACTCCAACCCACAGCATTTCTCTGTATAACAGAATGAAAAGCTGCCTGGTTCTGTGCCATCCTCACAATAGTAGGTTCCTTTGAGTCCATTTTTACAACCATGTGTCTATCTATCTCACTGAGGGTCTTCCTCTTTTTCACTGACCCTGTGCTTTACCAACTATGATGTCTTCCTCCAGAACTGTCCCTCCTGATAACATATCCAAAGTTTGTGAGATGAGGTCTTGTTATCTTCGCTTCCAAGGAGCATTCTTGCTGTACTTCTTCCAAGGCAGATTTGTTCATTCTTCTGACAGCCCACAGTATATTCAATATTCTTCTCCAAACCACAATTCAAATGTATCAGTTCCTCTGAGGTCTTCCTTATTCATTGTCCAGCTTTCACATGCATACAAGGCTGCTGAAAATATCACGGTTTGGGTCAGGTGCACCTTAGTCTTCAAAATGACATCTTTGCTTTTTAGCACTTTAGAAAGATTTTTGCAGCAGATTTGCCCAAAGCAATACATCTTTTGATTTCTTGACTGCTGCTTACACGAGGGTTGATTGTGGATCCAAGTAAAATGAAATCACTGACAACATCAATACTATGCCACACTAGAATTTAAAGTATATTACATCAAGACAAATACATTTGGATAAGAAATGCCAGAGAAAGCAAAGAAAGAGATAAACTGAGCTCAATGAAAAAAAAATAGTTTTTCAGTCTCTCCTCTAGATTTTGTTTTTTAGTTTGGACATCTTGAAATCATGTGTGAGGGAGAATATATATACTACAATTTTGATTTAAAGTGAAATCTTTTTCCCTCATACAAAGAGATAGAGGTTTTTTTAAAAAAAAAGTTCCATGAAATCCAAACTGACCGAAGAGTTTTTTAAGGAGACAGTTTCAGGGAAGACGAGAATAATTAGTATTTTATCACAGTGAGAAACTAAATTGCTAATCCACTTCTAATGACTAGAAATAAAAGAAAGATAACATTACAATGCCTCAGCCAGGTTTCCT
>NW_006929574.1:2445-4146 GCF_000298275.1 Orycteropus afer afer
TTGAACTGCCAGCCTTCTGGTTAGCAGTCAAATGCCTTAGGCACTATGCTAAGATTAATTGGGTGTAAATATTATGGTTTTTTTGGTCTCAATCATCTCTGAGGTTGCTGGAAAGTCACTCTGTTGTTACTGTTGTTAGGTGCCATCGACCCTGAGCTCTGACTCATAGCAACCCTAGATACAATAGAATGAAACCATGCCTGGTACTGTACCAGCCTCAATCCTTGCTTTTCCTGAGCCCATCGTTGCAGCCACCGTGTCAATCCATCTCCTTGAGGGTCTTCCTCTTTTTTGCTGACCCTCTACTTTATTAGGAAGCACAATATCCTTCCTCCAGGGAATGGCCCCTTCTGACAACATGACCAAAGTAGGTGAGACGAAGTCTGGCCATCCTCACTCTATGGAACATGTATTAGCCTTTATGTCCAGATCTAAAACAAGTGAGGGCAAGAAAGAAGGCAAGTGATGTCCTTGCCACTCCAGCCACCTGATGTCTCCTTCCCACTCTCTTCAACAGTTTTACCATGGGCTTGGTACAATTTGAAGATGTGTTCTAACTGAGCTTCTATGGAAAGAGCGGAGTGGAGCGAGCTTGTGAGTTGTCTTCCTTTGTATCATCCTCCCCTGCCTCCTGCAGGTCCAGAGAAAGGCCTGCCCAGCCTTCTGGCAAAAACCACTGGAAAGCAGTAAACTGTAGAATCCGTTAACAAAAAAAAAAAAACAACTCACTCCTGTTGAGTTGGATCCGACTCATAGTGACCCCTCCTTGGATTTCTGAGGAGGTATCACTACACAAGTAGATTGCCCCATCTTCCTTCTGGGGAGTGGCTGGTGGGTTTGAACCGCCAGCCTTCTGGTTAGCAGTAGAATCTATTAGGGCAGTGATAATCCTTTTATTATCTCAGAGGTCTGCTTCTCTTCTTCTTTCCTGCTTCCTTTCCTTCTGCAGTAGACTCTGGGTGTAATTCAATGGGATAAACATCCATCCGCCTAGTTCCTTGTTCCTTGCTGATAAAAGAGGCATAAAGCCTGACCCTGAATCCATTAGGTAATGCATCTGAGTGATCATCTCTACATGACATGTACCCAGACTGTCTTCTGACCTTGCTAGCTTTGCTTGGTAAAGATTGACTCTCTTTTTATAGACTGCTTTGGAAAATTTCCATTTCAAAACTGTGAAACTGTTGGTAACACACTAGATCAGTGGTTCTCAATGTGTAATCCAGCAGCATCAGCATCACCTGGGGAACTTGTTTGAAACTGGTTAGAAATGCAAATTCTCAGGCAAAAATCTCTGAAGATGAGGCAAGCAATCTGCATTTTAACAAGAGCTAGTCTTTTGGCTCTGCTTCTGTGTGCTGCTAATCTTTCTAGAAATCAAAGATGCACCAGACTCAAAGGGAAAGTCCTGGCCCCACAGCTGTCTGCCAGAGTTCTTAGGAAGGCCTATCCATCCTGGCCCAAGAGCTCGCTGGCAGCAGATGGGGAAAACCAGAGATCAAGGATCTGAGCAGGGAGAGGTGATTTGGGTGAGAGGAGTGTGGGAAGGAGCACAGGAATCAGGACATTGAAGATGAAAGTCCCCTAGGGTGCCACCGCCACCACTGCTTCAGATGAGGATGGATGCAGGAATTATCAAAGGCATTATGTGAGGGAGACCAAAGGTCCACCCGGCCCAGGTCTGTGTCTGTCAGGAGTAGT
>NW_006929574.1:4483-5217 GCF_000298275.1 Orycteropus afer afer
TTTGTATCATCCTCCCCTGCCTCCTGCAGATCTAGAGAGAGGCCTGCCCAGCCTTCCCGCAAAAACCACTGGAAAGGACTAAATTGTAGAATCTATTAGGGCAGTGTCCTCAAAGTGTGGTTCCCTCACCAGCAACACCAGTATCACTTGGAAACTCATTAGCAATGCAAATTCTCAGGCCACTCCCAGACCTGAGTAGGAAACTCAAGGGTGGGCCCCAGCTATCTCCAGGTGATCCTGAGGCAGGTTAAAGTTTATGAACCATGGTATAATTCACTTATGCAATGTATTTGTGGCTTGAATCATTGTCAGGCTTATGAATAAAACTCATTGCTGTCAAGTCGGATCTGACTCATAGCGACCCCTCCTTGGGTTTCTAAGGCAGTATCTCTATGGAAGTAGATTGCCCAGTCTTCCTTCCATCCTCTAGCAACCACTAATAATGATAGTAGTTACAGCTTACGTAAAAATATTTCCCAAAGGATCGTGTTCTGACTTAGGAAAAATTCTGGTGTCTATGTGGTATGTGAGAGCTCTGGTGGCATCATGCCTAAGGCATTTGACTGCTAACTGGAAAGCTGGAGGTTCAAACCCACAAGTCACTCCTTGGAAGGAAGGTGGGGCAATCTACTTCTGTAGTGATATCACCTCAGAAACCCAAGGAGGGGCCGCTATGAGTCGGATCCGACTCAACAGCAGTGCGTTGTGTTGCGTGTGTGTGTGTGTGTGTGTGT
>NW_006929575.1:0-1445 GCF_000298275.1 Orycteropus afer afer
TTTCACGCAAATTCTTCTGCTAGTTGGGGTTTAGTCCACTTCTATATCCTTCCCTTCAAGGCTCAGGGGTCCAAGATTATCTTCTGTGTCTGTGTAATTGGTTACCCTTTTCTTTGTTGAAGAGGGTCTGTGCAGTCTTTCTGCCTAGTCCGCCATCTTGCTGGAACTGGCCCTTGGTCACTTTAAATATGCAAAATGGCTGCCACGTGTATACAATCAAAATGGCTGCACCCTCTGGTCAGTGGAAAGTCAATAGCACAGGTTGTTTCCCTCCTTGCTGTTTCCCTTCCTAGTCATAGGCTACCAGCGCAGTTGTCCCTGCAGCCCTTGGTGACCAGGGCTGATCTTTAGGTCAATTCTCAGGTCCCAACACCATAGGCTGTTGGTGCCGTCAGAGTAGCTGAGAGTCCGCAGCTCTGACTGTTTCTGTACTCACTGTTTTCGTTCAGGTTTTTCCACTGGTTGGTGCCTGATTCACTTCTGTATAGTTCCTTTCAAAGCTCAGGGCTCCAGGATTATCTTCTGTGTCTCTGTCAATTGGTTTTTCTTTTCTTTGTTGAAGAGGGTCTGTGTTGCTTGTTTGCCTATTCCTTCATCTTACTGGAAGTCTTCTCTTTCTTTCCTGAAGTCTTTTTCTTTCTGGATATTTGGAGAATCAGTTAAGCATCCTGCAGGGTTCTGCTCTGTGTGCTGATTTGCCCCAACAAGGGAATAGAGAGAGCCAAGTCACACCTTCCTAATGAAACCTTTCCTTGGTTTGAGCAAAATATTCCAAATGCTGCCAAAACCTAACTGTGACAAGTAGGTGGAAACTTAGAAATGTGATTTATAGGTGATCACTTGCAGCATTCTGGCGACTCTTAACTGATATGGCCCAGCATTGCAGACTCTTGCCTGACCTTTTTATTATCTGAACATATGCCCCTTCTGTGAGTAGGAGATGTGAGCTATGGTGCTGACATGTTGTGACTCTGTGTGGAATGTATTTGTTTTGCCCTTGAGTGGAGAATAAGAACTACATCTTATGCTCTTACATGGTCCAGGTGGATAGACAGGTTTCACAGGGCAGTGATGATGGTATAGAGTGACTCATGGGAAAGTCCAAGGCAGGCAGCGTTAGGAAGTATAACCCACAAATGTGCTCAGGTGCAGGAATGTAAGAGTAACTCTGTGGTCCCAAACCAAAGAATCCAGTGCCATCAAGTGGATTCTGACTCACGATGACTCATATGTTACAGAGAACTGCTCCTTATGATTTTCCTGGCTACATTTTTTTTTTTTTTTAAGTTTTTTATTGTGTTTTCCCTGGGGATTTACACAACGGTTCAGATTCTCATTCAACAGTTTCTACACAAGTTGTTCAGTGACATTGGTTGCATTCTTCATAATGCAGGGACACTCTCTTCATTTCCATTCTGGTTCTTCCATTTCTTTTAATCTAGTTT
>NW_006929575.1:1820-2883 GCF_000298275.1 Orycteropus afer afer
AACTGCCAGCCTTCTGGTTAGCAGTCAAGTGCCTTAGGCACTATGCTACCAGTAGTCTGGTGCAAACCAATTGCACCACTCAGGGATCTTCTGTAATTCCAGTACCTTGATATTTGTTTGCATTTTCCCCTTTCTGTTTTTCTGTTTGTCTCTCTCTCAAGTCTCAGATGTTTATCCAACTTAGCAAGACAGGTCCCTTCAACTGTGATCTCTACAGAATCTCCTGCAGCTTCTTCTGTGGAACCTCAGTTGTCCCCACCTTTCTCCAAGCATGTACAGGCTCTTTTCAGTACCAAAACCAAAAACCAAACCCACAGCCATCGAGTTGATTCTGACTTGTTGTGATCCCTATTTATGGAAATAGATTGCCCCATCATCCTTCTGCAGAGTGGCCAGTGGGTTTGAACTGCCAACCTTCTGGTTACTTGTCAAATGCCTTAGGCACTGTGCCACCAGTGCTACTTCATAGTGCAGGGTTCTTCAAATGTGCTCACATTTCTTCTCTCTTAAAACAAACTTTTGTCAGAATTACTTGCTTCTTTGTATATATATATGCATATGTATATGTATATATGTATATATATGTATGTATATGTGTGTGTGTATGCATACGTATACACACACACACACATATATATATATGTATATATATATAAATTTTATTTTCTTTGTCTTCTTTCATCATCACATTACTTGAAAGAAAGGTCTGCATTTGGATCATGCTTCCTACTCTTTCCTAAATCACTTGTATCCTTTGGTCCCAAATTGTTCTTCCTGAAAAAACCAATTGCCATCCAGTTGATTCCAACCACCAGCAAGTTCACGTGCGTCAGAATAGAACTGTGCTCTATAGGGTTTTCAATGGCTGAATTTTCAGATATAGATTGCCAGGCTTTTCTTCCCAGGCACCTCTGGGTGGATTTTGGTTTCGGCAGCTGATTACATTAACCATTCTCCCCAAGGTCACCAGCAATTGACTGATCATGAAAGCCAATGGCTTTTTTCCCATCCTCTGTCCTATTTACACCCTTCAGTTCAACTGCATTGTACTCTTCTGAGTCTG
>NW_006929575.1:3983-4962 GCF_000298275.1 Orycteropus afer afer
AGAAGTAGATTGCCCAACGAGTTCTGGCTAACTTTAAGGCCAGCTCTGCTTTCACTCTCCTAGACTTTCGTATTCACCCCTTGTTTCCTGTTCCCACTGCTGTCAGTAAATATTGATCTGTCATAATCTTATGCCTAATGGCCTCTCTGCCTGCAGTCTCTCCCCATTGCATTTCATGCCATACATCACTACTGGATTAGCCTCCCATTAGCACCAGCCTCCACCTCATTGCTAGGAGACATTTAACCATTCTCTATCACCTCCTGAATGACATCTGGTATTTAAGGGTCCCTCTGCATCCTCATTTCTTGTACTTTAGCTGAAGAGTTGTTTTCATTTTCCTCCACTGTATGTTTCTGTGAGTTTTCTAAAAACATATTTTCTCTACAAGGATATTGCTACCCAGATTGATTCTCACTAGTGAAATAGACAGCCGCAGGGATCCAAGTGAGGAGAGAGAACGCCCAAAGCAGCAGGACAGAAGAGTGGGAGAAAGGAGATTAAAAGTCAGAAACCCAGACAGAGGAGTAGTCAGCTGCAGGGATCCAGGTGAGAAGAGAGAACCCAGGCATGCCCAAAGCAGTGGGACAGGAGAGCAGGAGAAGGGGGATTAAAAGCCAGGAACATGGACAGAGGAGCAGTAAGCTTCAGGGATCCAGGTGAGGAGAGAGAACTCAGGCATGCCCAAAAAAGCAGGACAGGAGAGTGGGAGAAAGGGGATTAAAAGCCAGGAACCTGGACAGAGGAGCAGTCAGCCGGGACCCAGGTAAGGGAGGTACGAGAGGTTTCGAACAGAAAGACAAACTTGTCTGTCGGTTTGTCCTGTGGTGGTGATGTGTTGATGTGAGTTTTGGGGCTGAACCACTGGTGTTTCAAACTCAGTGGGATGCACATGGTGCACAGGTATCAGCCCAGCTTACAGACTGAGACAGACTAGGAAGAAGGAAGAGGCTGTCCACTTCTCAAAGAATTAGCCAGG
>NW_006929576.1:0-3544 GCF_000298275.1 Orycteropus afer afer
ATTGTGGGGCTGGCGCGGGATCGGGCAGTGTTTCGTTCTGCTGTGCATGGGGTCGCTATGAGTCGGAAACAACTCGATGGCACTTAACAACAACAACAACAACAAGTATTAACTTGTCTTACTTGTAGGTGTATGGATATTATCCTATCACTGACAGCATTGTACTTCAGGCCAGATCTTTAAACAGTCTTTGCGACGATGAATGCCACACTATTTCTCTTCAATTTGTCATTCCTGGCATAGTAGATCATGTGATTGTCTGATTCAAAATGGCCTAAACCAGTCCATTTCAGCTCACTAATTCCTAGGATATCAATCTTTATGTGTTCCATTTCATTTTTAACAAGTTTTAATTTTCCTAGATTCATACTTCATACATTCCATGTTCTGATTATTAATGGATGTTTCCACCTGTTTCTACTCTTTTTGAGTCATGCCACATCAGCCAATGGAGGTCCTGAAAGGTTTACTCCATCCATATTTTTAAGGTCTTCTCTACTCTGGGGAGTCAGCTCTTCCCCAGTCAAATTTTGAGTGCCTTCTGATCTGATGGGTTTATCTTCCAACAGTATATTTGACAATGTTTCAGGGCTATTCATAAAGTTTTCCAGTAATATATCAGACAGTGTTTCACTGCTATTCATAAGGTTTTCATTGAACAATTGTTTGAGAAATGGATGGCCACTTCCTTCTTCTGAGTCTGTCTTATCCCGGAAGCTCCACTGAAACCTATCCACCACCATGGTTAACCCTGCTGGCATTTTGCAACACGGTGGCATAGCCTCCAGCCTCACAGCAACACATAAGCCAACACAGGATGACAAACTGACAGATAAGTATGTCTCCCTTAGTTGTTCCTAACCCCTCTGCACCTGCCTACCTTCATCCCAGGCATTAAAATAGAACCACCCCGAAAGCCAAAAGCAGCCCCAGAGCCCCGGACCCCAGAGAGCCTCTAGAAGCTGGAAAAGACCAGGAAGCAGATTCTTACCTAGAGCCTCTAGAAGGAACAAAGCCATGCTGACACCTTGATTTCAGTCCATTAAGACCAATGTTGAATTTCTAACCTATAAACCAAAAAAAGACCAAACCCGCCTTCATGAAGATAATTGTATTGGGGACTCTCAAATGTTAGGTAACTTACTTCAAATCTGCCAATTATAAAGAGCCTATTTGCTTGGGATTGCACTGCATTGATAGGAATGTTGACTCAGTTCAGGACTGAGAAACAAATGCAACTGATGACACACAAACTAAACCAAACCAAACTCACTGCCATCGAGTCAGATCCAACTCATAGCGATCCATCCTTGGGTTTCTGAGGTGGTATCTCTATGGAAGTAGATTGCCCAATCTTCCTTCCGAGGAGTGGATGGTGGGTTTGAACTTCCAGCCTTCTGGATAGCAGTCAAATGCCTTAGGAACTATGCCACCAGAGCTCCTGATGACACACAACATCCTTTTGATTTTGGATGACCAAAGTGTTAAAGGACTTTAAACAAGGACTCAATAATAGCAGCACATTGCAAAATACATAATAAGATTCAGGAGAAATGATATTGAGGAGTATTAAAGAGTACTACCAGTTCTGTGGTAGTTTTATCTTTATCACTGAAATACAACCACCTCTTGGGAGCAAGGCATGCAGCCCACTTGCGTACAACACACTGTATAACAGGAGTGGAAAGAAGAGAATAAAGGGGGAACTTTCAATGCCTTCCAAGAGGGTCACCAGCTTTTTATACTTTTCTAAAGAAAACAGAGCCCTGGTGGCACAGTGGTTAAGCATTTGGGTGCTAACCTAAAGGGCAGCGGTTCAAACCCACCAGCTACTCTGCAGGGAAAATACGGGGTTGACAGCCTTGGAAACTGTATGGGGCAGTCTTACTCTGTCTTATAGGGGCACTATGACTCAGCATCAACTCGACAGCAATGGAGTTTTTTTGATGATGAGATCCTGTTGACTCTTGTCATAATGCTTTGTTTGGGAAGGACAAAACCCACTGCTACTGAGTTACAACGGGACCAATAAGCAACATCATGCTAAATGGAGAAAAGACTGAAGTTGTCAGGGATTTCATTTTACTTGGATCCACAATCAACATCAAAAGAAGCAGCAGTCAGGAAATCAGATGTCATATTGCACTGGGTCAATCTGACCTCTTTACAGAGTTAAGAAGCAAAAATGTCACTTTGACTACTAAGGGATGCCTGACCCAATCCATGGTATTTACAATAGCCTCATATGTATGTGAAATCTGGACCGAATTGTGGTGTTGGCAAGGAATACTGAAAATACCATGGACTACCAGAAAAGCAAACAAATCTGTCCTGGAAGAAGTGCAGCCAGAATGCTCCTTACCTTGGTCATGTTGTCAGAAGAGATCATTCCCTGGAGAAGGATATCATGCTTGGTAAAGTGGAGGGTCAGAGAAAAAGGGGAAGGTCCTCAAAGAGTTGGATTGGGCTCAAGTATAGCAATGATTGCGAGGATGGCACAGGAGGGGCAGTGTTTCATTCTGTTGTACATAGGGTCGCTATGAGTGGGAGCTGATTTAACAGCACCTAACAACAATAACACGGAGTCCCTTCTGACTCATAGCAACCCTATAGGGCAGAGTAGAACCGCCCCATAGGGTTGGCAAGGCTGTAATTCTTTTTGGAACAGAGTGCCTCATCTTTCTCCTGTGGAGCACCTGGTTTGGTTAGCAGCCAAATGTTTTAATCACTACACTGCCAGAGCTCCTGGGAAGGGCAAAGCAAAGAAACCAAACTCATTGCCATCGAGTTGATTCTGACTCATGCCAATTCCCATAGGGTTTCTAAGGCTATCGATCTTTATGGAGACAGACTGCCTCATCTTTTTCCCGTGAAGCAGCTGGTGGGTTGGAATCACCAACCTTTTGGTTAGCAGCCAAATGCCTTAACCACTAGACCACCAAAGCTCCTTCCTGGGAAGAACGAGGACCTGGAAATTGATCTGAGGCTTAGCTAAGATTCATAGGAGCTACAAACCCAGGGCAGCCAGCCTTTGGCCTATTCCATTGCATTGTGTAGTGGCAAGTCAGGGGGTCCAATCGTCCCACCCTTATGCTGCAAAGAAATACACAAGTACACCTTCAAGACTGTCTGCTTGTGATTTGAGTTTCCTATTGTGGCATATGATTCCTTCAGAAACATGGGGTCCCATAGAGTGATGATGTTGGCCAGAGAGGACCACCCTTAATGTATGTTTTGAATTTTCACTTTTACTGCCAAGGCTACATTGTTCTTTCCCTTCTGGGCTCTGATCTAAGTCTTAGTTATTCACTGCATATTGCTATGAACCATTGATTCAAATGCCTTTCTAGGTCTAAAAAGGAACTATTTAATAAAAACAGTATTAAGAGAAACCAATAGTTCTTTTACATTTTCATATTCTTCTCCTCTGCCCCATTCTATCTCTTCTTAAGTAAAAGCACCTGTATTATGAAATCGCATATTTGTTTGTGAATATTAGGACTTTCAAATTTTCACATAATGCCAGAAGTAAAAAAAAAAAAAA
>NW_006929576.1:3644-4336 GCF_000298275.1 Orycteropus afer afer
GTGACATTATATGAAGTGTAAAGATCTAAACAGCATGTGGAGCCTGGGAAAACCTACCTTGTTCAGGAGGACTTCACTCAAAAGCTGGCTGGCTAAGTGTTCAAATACAGGAAGAAAGATACAGTAGGTTCTTAGCTAACCAATGGCTGTGGAAAAGAGGGAGCTATGTGGCTTGGAGGAGCTCTGGTAGCATAGTGCCTAAGGCACTTGACTGCTAACCCGAAGCCTGGCAGTTCAAATCCACCAGTCACTTCTCGGAAGGAAGATGGGGCAAACTACTTCCATAGTGATACTGCCTCGGAAACCCAAGGAGGGGTCGCTATGAGTTGGATCCAACTTGACGGCACATAACAACAACAACAACATGTGGCTTGGATCTCCTGCTCATGGCACATTATTGGTTTTTGTGCCTCTAGGGAAAAGGGTCTAGGTTAATATAGCAAGGGCTACATTTACCAAGGAAATACAGTACCATATGTGGGCATACGTGGGCTGTTAATTTGAAAGTATTTGTTTTAGACTATTTGTTTAGGTTGGTGAAGAAATGCAAATTTTATTTTCTTCTCTGCCTCTTTGACTTAGAAAAGAGGAAAGCTGGTCTCATACATAGAATAAAGGAGACAAAGATGGGGAAAAATTGAAGAAGGTAACATACAAAATGTAAGATATTTAAGTCACTTACTTATAATTTT
>NW_006929576.1:4436-4957 GCF_000298275.1 Orycteropus afer afer
CAGTTTTAGATGGGGGTGCAGGACATTGATTCAGCCTGTTGTTGAGAGCTCTGAGAAATATCTAGTCCAACCTTTTTCACTCATGCATTAATTTATTCCTTCACTCATTCATTTATTCATCAAACATGTTTTGAGTGTTCACCTCACTTAAGGTGATCCCAAAAACCAAGCTCACTGCAGTCGAGTCAGATCCAACTCATAGCAAACCCTCCTTGGTTCTCCAAGGTGGTATCACTACGGAAGTAGATTGCCCAACCTTCCTGCCAAGGTGTGGCTGTTGGGTTTGAACCGCCAGCCTTCTGGTTACCAGTCAAATGCCTTAGGCACTACGCCACCAGAGCTCCTACTCAAGGTGACAGGGATACAGATATCAGTAAGAGAGTTCCTGCTCTGAAAGAGTTCACAGCCCCATGGGGAGCCAGAGATGTATTGTGCATCTCCAGAGCAGAAAGCGCAAGGATGGAATTGTGTCCAACATATGGTGGGGAAACAAAGTGGAGGATACCAAAATAAATTTTGCC
>NW_006929577.1:0-2200 GCF_000298275.1 Orycteropus afer afer
AAAAAAAAAAAAAAAAAAGGAATGAATGGAAGAGAACAAATAGATGGCTAGTCACTGACCTAGTAGAAAAAAAGTCTAATTCAGATTAGCAGAGGGAGGTGTCAACAAGAAGAAAGAAGAAGGCTCTCAACTAAGAGCCTTCCAAGCTTGGAATTGGTGGTACCAATTCTTTTGGAAAATGAGAGGCCTGAGTACCAGTCTGTAGGAGTCGTTACACACCTCCACCCCAACCCTGTTGCCTTTGCTGCACAGTCAGAGGCTCTCTCCCTCCCATCTCAGCAGAATCAGGTTTACTTTCTGGTTACCAGAGGCAAGAGACTTCAGGTGTAGGGACATCAAGCATGTCAGGGAGCAAGGTAGGATGGGGTAATGGTAATGAGGCATCATACTGAAAATGGTATTGAGTGAACCACCCCCCCCCACTGAACAGTGAAGCCCCTGTTGCTCTGGGCTTACAGGACATAGAGAGCTAGACTGCTTCTCCCCAGAAGATGAGGGTCTTCTCTAGAGAAATTAGATGGCTGAAGAGAAAAGACCTATAGATACTGATATTCTGGAGTTTCTTCAAGATGCAGCAGGGGCCTGTCCCAGCATCCTATTCATAAGTAAAGTCAGGCCAAGCTTAAAAAACTAAAACCAAACCCACTGCCATCGAGTGGATTTTGACTCATAGCCCTTCTGGGTTTCCAAGGCAGTAATCTTTATGGAAGTAGATTGCCCAGTCTTCCTTCCACGGAGTGGCTGGTGTCTCTCTCTATACACACGCACACACACACACACACATATATATATATGCATGTATGTATGTATATAATTTTTAATTTATTTTCTTTCAAATTTTTTAACTTATTACTATGAAAAATTTTAAACACACACAAAAGTACAGAGAGTCATATTATGACATCCCTTGTACTCATTATCCAGCTTAAATCATTATTAAAATTTTGTTTATTTTTAATTTACCCATACCCCAAACTTTTTTTTTCCCTGGAATATTTTAAAGCAAATTCCACCTAATATATAATTTAAATTGTAAGCAATTCAGAATGCTACTCTAAGTGATAAAGATGTTACTTAAACACACACACACACACACACACTACTGTATCTATCATGACATTATCACACCTATCAAAATTAACAATAATTCCTTGATATTGTTTGATATCCACTCAATATTCACATTTACATGTTTTCACTGGTATCAAACTCATCATTTTACAATTGGTTTGTTCAAATCAGCATCGAAACAAGGTCCACACATTGCATTTTATTATTAAGCTTTTTAAATGTCTTTATTCCATTACGATCTTCCTATACACACATTTTTTTCCCCCATATGCCCTTGATTGCTTGTGAGACTGGGTAATTTTTCTTGTACAGTATCCCACATTCTGGATTTGGCTGATTGTGTCCTTGTGGCACCATTCAGTTTATTTCTCTATCCCTCATCTTCCTGTAAACTGGAAAGCTAGAAGTTTGATTAGATCCAGATTAAAATTTTTTATACAATACTTCTAAGTGAATCCTTGTACTTCTATTGTATCTCCTCAAGAACACAGATGTCTGATTGCCCCATGTTTAGTGGTTTGAAGGTTGATCAGTAGACATGGAAGACTGTCTCACACTTAAATGAGGAAGGGCAGCTGAGGATCTCTAGACATTTGAGAGGCAATAGAACAAACTAGGTAAGCATGTACTCTGGAGCTAGTCTGTGTGCCTGCACTGAATCTCAGCCCTGCCATTTCCAAACTGTGTGACCTTGGGCAACAGCCTTAATCTGTCTGTGTCTGAGTCCCTTATCTGTAAAATGGGACTAATAATGGTAATCACCTCATTGCGTTATAGTAAGGATTAAATTTGCTAAAACATATAAAAATTTTAGCACAGTGCTTGACACATAGTAAGTGCTCCATAAGGAGTAGCTATTACAAGAAAAGCCTCCAGAGTAAAACCCAGACACCAAAATAAACAAGAGAGACAACTGAGGAAGCAGAAGCAAACAGCAGAAAGTTATGATTGATATCCTCAGAAAGATGAAGAGAAGATCCTGGACCCAAGACACAAGAGCAAGAGACTATTAAGGAAATTCAGGGAACAAGAAAAAAACTCTCAGAAATGTAAATCTCTATGTTGTTGTTAGGTGCTGTTGAGTCGTCTCTAATTCATAGTGACCCTATGCACCTCAGAACGAAACACT
>NW_006929577.1:2730-3747 GCF_000298275.1 Orycteropus afer afer
TTATATTGAGATGTAATCTACACTGCAGACTGTAGTCTTCAATCTTCATCAGTAAGTGCCTCAAGTCATCCTCACTTTCAGCAAGCAAAGTTGTGTCGTCAGTTTATCATAGGTTGTTAATGAGTCTTCTTCCAATCCTGATGCCACGTTCTTCTTCACACAGTCCGGCTTCTCGGATTAGTTGCTCAGCATATAGATTGAATAAGTATGGTGAAAGGATACAACCCTGATGCACTCCCTTCTTGATTTTAAATCATACAGTGTTCCCTTGTTCTATTCGAATGACAGGCTCCTGATCTATGCCCAGGTTTCTCATGAGTACAATTAAGTGTTCTGGAATTCCCATTGTTCTCAATGTTATCCACAATTTGTTATTATCCACACAATCAAATGCTCTTGCACAGTCAATAAAACACAAGTAAACATCTTTCTGGTATGCTTTGCTTTCAGCCAAGATCCATCTGACATCAGCAATGATATCCCTTATTCCATATCCTCTTCGAATCCAGGTTGTATTTCTGGAAGTTCTCTGTCAATATACTGCTGCAACTGTTTTTGAATTATCTTCAGTAAGATTTTACTTGCATGCAATATTAATAATATTATTCAATAAGTTCTTTCTTTGGAATGGGTACAAATATGGACCTATATGGACCTCTTCCAATCAGTTGGCCAGGTAGCTGTCTTCCAAGTCTCCTGGCACAGCCAAGTGAGTGCCTCCAGTGGGGCATCCATTTGCTGAAACATCTCAATGGGTATTCCGCCAATTCCTGAAGCCCCGTTCTTCACCAATTCCTTCTCTATAGCAGAAATTAAAACAAAATCAATAGAAGACTTAGAAGATAAAGTTCAGGAAAATATCTTGTAAAGTAGAACAAACAAAACAAAGATATGGAAAATGAGAGACAAACATTTAAAAATGAGAGAATCAATCACAGAGAAAATTTCCCAGAATTGTAGACTATCAGCTTCCTGATTGCAGAGATCACCAAGTGACTAGCACAATGAATGAAAAAA
>NW_006929577.1:3956-4940 GCF_000298275.1 Orycteropus afer afer
ATTTTTTATTTTTTTATTTTATTTTTATTGTGATTTGGGTGGAAGTTTACAGAACAATTTCATTTTCCATACAACAGTTCATACACATTTTGTCTCATGACATTGACTTCAATTTCCCACAATATAACAGTTCTCTTCCCACTTGCTCCCCATAGTTACCTCTTCCCTGTATCCTTCCTTCCCATGCACTCCTGCCCCCACACGGTTTCCCTGTGCATACACTGCCCTTCTGTTCTCCCATGAAGCATGCTGTTTTTAGATGAGCAAAGTCTTGAAAATTTATCTCCCATGAAATCCTTCTGAGGAATTACTAGAGCATGTGCTCCTCCAAAACGAAAGAATAAATCAAAAGTGGGAGAACAGAAGATTCAGGAAATATAAAATCTGGGGGACTTGGCACAAGAGAGCAGAGAAGGGAATCCTAGCATGTGGTTAAGGAAAATCCTAGGACAACAGCTGTAGCTGTGCAGCAAAGCTGAGAAGACAGTTTGGAAGAAGAGGAGGAAGAATTTAAGGATGGATGTCTACAGGGGAAAAAAGATACTGATAGATTGTTAGATTCCTGCGACCATTGAGAGAGATGTTTTATAGAGCTGACAGTCCTAAAACGCTCTGGTGGTATAGTGGACAGGGCTTATGGCTGCTAACCAGAAGGTTGATGGTTCAAATCCACCCAGCTGCTCTGCAGAAGGAAGACAGGGCTATCTACTTCTGCAAAGATTTACAACCCCCAATGGGGGTCACTATGACTTGGAATCAAATTGATGGCAGTGGGCTTGGTTTGGGGTTTTATTGAATGGAGAGTTTGCAGAAGGATTAGTAATAGATGCCTAAATAATTAAGCACCTTTTTTAAAAAAAGGACAATTTTGACTCCAGAAAACAACAATTTGTTCCTCAAGAAAATGAATGTAGGAGAGGCGGGGCAAGATGGCGGACTAGGCAGAAGGATTGCACAGACCCTCTTCAACAAAGAAAAGGGAAA
>NW_006929578.1:0-547 GCF_000298275.1 Orycteropus afer afer
GCTGCAAGGGACCTCTTTCAAGTGCTCAGGAGCAAGGATGACTCCTTGAGGACTAAGGTATGCCTGACACAAGCCATGATATTTTCAGTTGCCTCATATGCATGTGAGAGCTGGACAATGAATAAGAAAGACTAAAAAGGGATTGATGCTTTTGAGTTGTGATGCTGGTGAAGAATGCTGAAAGTACTGTGGACTGCTAAAAGAACTTACAGATCTGTCCTGGAGGAAGTGCAGCCAGAATGCTCCTTGGAAGTGAGAATGGCCAGACTTCACCTCACTTACTTTGGTCATGTTGTCAGAGAGACCATTCCCTGGAAAAGGTTGTCATGCTTGGTAAGGTGAAGGGTCGACAAAAGAGGAGAAGGTCCTCAATGAGATGGATTGACACAATGGCTGCTATGATGGGCTCAAGTATAGCAAGGATCATGGAGCTGGTGTGGGACCGGGAGGTGTTCCATTCAGCTGTGCATAGGGCATAGGGTCGCCATGAGTTGGACAGGACTCGACAGCACCTAACAACAACAACAACACAGATGTACAATTTTTT
>NW_006929578.1:710-2547 GCF_000298275.1 Orycteropus afer afer
AACTAATACTATATTTGTCCTTCTGTGATTGACTTATTTCACTCAGCATAATGTCCTCCAAGTTCATCCATATTATGCATTGTTTTGCAGACTCTACATTATTCTTTATTGCTGTATAGCATTCCATTATGTGTATGTACCATAGTTTGGTCATCCACTCTTCCGCTGATGGGCATGTAGGTGTTTCCATCTTTTTTGCTATTACAAATGAAGCTGTGATGAACATGAGTGCGCATATATCTGTTCCTGTCCTGGCTCTCACCTCTCTAGGATATATACCTAGTGATGGGATTGCTGGGTCAAATGGTATCTCCGATTCCAGCTTTCTAAGGAATCACCATATTGCTTTCCACAGTGTTTGTATCACTTCACAATCCCACCAGCAGTGTATGAGAGTCCCAGTCTCTCCACATCCCCACCAGCATTTGTTATTTCTGTCTTGTTAAACCTTGCCATCAGTGCTGGAATGAGATGGTATCTCATTGTTTTGATTTGCATCTCTCTGATGGTCAATGATTGTGAGCGTTTCTTCATGTATTAGCTAGCCACCTGAATATCCTCCTTGGTGAAGTATTTATTCATGTCTTCTGCCCATTTTTCAATTGGATTGTTAATCCCTTTGCTGTTGAGGTGTTGGAGTTTTCTAGAAATCTTAGAGATAAGTCCCTTGCCAGATACATGATTATCGGCAAATATGAATTTGTTGCTGTCGTTTTTGTTATGTGCTTTTTTGTGGTGTTGATTTCTTTGTCCATATAATTTTCTATGCTGAGCTTGTTTTGTTTATGAATCGTGTCATCACTTCCTTCATTGCTATTATTTTAGTATCTGCTAAATATTTGTGCTAGTCCTCTTTTTTATTTTGATGTGAAAGTTTGTAATTTTTCTTTGAGGTTACCTGTGATTTATAGTTTTCTTCCCAAGTTTAGAACAGTCTGTTCTATCTTGTAGTTGTCTTGACTTCCCTACAATCTAGAAGTTCTGTAAGAACACAGTTTTTTCCCTTTTTTTGGTTTGTAGTGGTCCTCATTTGTCAATTGATGTCTCTGGTTCCCTTTTTACAATCTTGTAGGCTTATTTACTTTGGATACTTCCATAGCTTTTTTTTTTTTTCCTGGGTTATATCATCATGTGTGCTGACAGTCAGTTGTTGTTGGCTGTTGTTGCTTCTCTGTCCCAAGGGCTCCCTTTAGCATGTCTTGTAAGGTTGATCTGGTTTTAACAAATTCCCTTAATTTCTGCTTATCTGGAAATGTCCTATTTTCACCATCATATTTAAGGGACAGTTTTACTGGGTACATAATTCTTGGTTGGAAATTTTTCTCTTTCAGAGTTTTACATATACCATCCCATTGTCTTCTTGCCTGCATGATTTCTGCCAAGAAACCCGAGCTTAGTCTTATTGGTTGCCCCTTGTGGTAACATTTTGTTTTTTTCCTGCTGCTCTCATGATTCTTTCTTTGTCTTTGGTTTTGGTGAGTTTGATGATGATATGTCTTGGTGATTTTCTTTTGGGATCTATCCAGTTTGGATATATTCTCATCTTTCCTCATACCAGGAAAATTCTCTTTCAACAAATCCTCAAAAATTTTCTCCATGGTTTTATTTGTGTCTTCCTGTTCTGGAATTCCAGTTACACGTAGGTTATTCCTTTTGATGGTATCCCACATGAACTTTAGGATTTCTTCATTTTGTTTTGATCTTTTTTCTGATTTATCCCTTTCCAAAGAAGTATTCAGGTATTTGCCTTCAATCTCACCAATTCTGTCTTCCATTGATTCAATTCTGCTCCTTTGCCCATTCAATGTCTTATCTATTTCTGAAAATTTAGTATTAA
>NW_006929578.1:2647-4912 GCF_000298275.1 Orycteropus afer afer
TCTGGATTTCTGTCTGTAGATTTTATATCATTTCTAATTTTTCATTTAGTTTGTCATTTTGTGCCTGTATTGTCTTTTGAAATTGTTCTAGGGTTTTCTCTGTGTTTTCCTTTATCTGTCTCTCAATTCATTGAAGATACCTAAATATAATTCTTTTGAATTCCTTATCAGGGAGTTCCAATGCTTCGTCTTCCTCAGGGATGTGTTTTGGGTCTGTATCCTGGTCCTTTGTTTTCCCTGCTTTATCTTGCTTCTTTGTGTGGACTGTGATGCTCTGTTGTCTCCTAGGCATTATGATGTTTTTGTGTGTATATTTAATTGGTGATTGTATGTTGGAGTGACTTGCCCATGATTTTTGTTTTGTTTGTACGTTATCTACGCAAGCAAGGTACTGTGCTGTGCTCCTCTATTCACTAGTTGACAGCACTTATACATTTACCACCTCTCTCCTTTCCTGTTGTCAACCTCTTGTATGTCCTTGCTGACCTTGGCAAACAGATCCTATTCCTAGATCCCTGTAATCCAAATGAGAGTGCTATCACTATAAAAATCCAAAATGGTTGCCACTTGTAAACATTCAAAATGCTGTGCCCTCACTTTAAATGTGTAAAATGGCTGCTGTGTGTGTTGTTAATGTTGTTATTAAGTGCCATTGAGTCATTTCCGACTCTCAGTGACCCCATGCACAGCAGAATGAAACACTGCTGGATCCTGCACCACCTCCATGATCCTTGCTATACTTAAGCCCATTGTCACAGTCACCATCTCAATCCTTCTCGTTGAAGGCCTTCCCCTCTTTTGTCGACCCTCTACCTTACCAAGCATAACATCCCTCTGCAGGGAATGGTCCCTTCTGACAACATGACCAAATTAGGTGAGACGAAGTCTGGCCATTCTCCCTTCCAAGGAGCATTTTGGCTGCACTTCCTCCAGGACAGATCTGTTAGTTCTTTTTAGCAGTCCATGATATTTTCAGCATTCTTCACCAGCACCACAACTCAAAAGCATCAATTCTTCTTTGATCTTCCTTATTTATTGTCCAGCTCTCACATGCATATGAGGCAACTGAAAATATCATGGCTTGTGTCAGGCGTACCTTAGTCCTCAAGGAAACATCCTTGATCCTCAGCACTTGAAAGAGTTCCTTCATGGCCAACCTGCCCAGTGCTATATGTCGTCTGATGTCCTGACTGCTGTTTCCCTTGGCATCAATTGTAGAACCAAGCAATGTGAATTCTTCGACAGCCTCAATCTTTTCTCCATTTATCATGATGCTGCTTATTGGTTCAGTTGTGAGGATTTTTGTTTTCTTTATATTGAGATGTAATCCATACTGCAGATTGTATTCTTCAATCTTCATCAGTAAATACCTCAAGTTATCCTCATTTTCATCAAGGAAAGTTGTGTTGTCAGCATATCGCAGGTTGTCAATGATTCTTCCTCCGATCGTGATGCCACATTTTTCTTCATATAGTCCAGCTTCTCAGATTATTTGCTCAGCATATAGTTTGAATAAGTATGGAGAAAGGATACAACCCTGACACACTCCCTTCTTGATTTTAAATCATGGAGTGTCCCCTTGTTCTGTTCGAATGACAGCCTCCTCATCAATGTATAGGTTCCTCAGGAGTACAATCAAGTGTTTGGGAATTCCCATCCTTCTCAATGTTATCCACAATTTGTCATGATCCACACAATCAAATGCCTTTCCATAGTCAATAAAACACAAGTAAACATTTTTCTGGTATTCTTTGCCTTGAGCCAAGATCCATCTGATAGCAGCTATGATATCCCTTGTTCCACGTCCTCTTCTGATTGCACCTCTGGATGTTCTCTGTCAATATACTGTTGCAACCGTTTTTGAATTATCTTCAGTAAGATCTTCCCTGCATGTGATATTAATGATATTGTTCTATAATTCCCACATTCTGGGGATCACCTCTCTTTGGAATGGGTACAAATATGGATCTCTTCCAGTCAGTTGGCCAGGTAACTGTCTTCCAAATCTCTTGGCATAACCAAGTGAGTGCCTCAAGCGGGACATCCGTTTGTTGAAATATCTCAATGGGGTATTCCGTCAATTCCTGTAGCATTGTTCTTTGCCAATTCTTTCATTGCAGCTTTGACTTCCTTCTTCAATACCATTGGTTCTAGGTTATATGCCATGTCCTGAAATGGAGGAAGATTGACCAGTTCTTTTTGGTACAGTGACTCTGTGTATTCCTTCCATCTTCTTTTGATGTTTCCTGCATCATTCAATATTTT
>NW_006929579.1:0-424 GCF_000298275.1 Orycteropus afer afer
TTTTCCAACTCCAGGTCTTTGCACATTTCACTATAGTGATTGGTTTTGTCTCCTTGAACTGCTCTTTGAAATCTTCTGTTCAGCTCTGTTATCTTGTCATTTCTTCCATTTGCTTTAGCTACTCTCCGCTCAAGGGCAAGTTTCAGAGAAACTTGAATGGGGGGGGGGGTGCAAAGGATAGATTGAATTGTGTCAACAATTCAAATATGTATCAACTTGACTAGGCCATGATTCCCAGTATTGTATGGTTGTCCTTCATTTTGTGATCTGCTGTAATTTCTCAAGTGTTCAAGCCATGCCCTTACTCAAGTCACACCCTTGCTTTAGTCATACCTTTTATCTTATGAGAGATAAAAGGAGAAAGAAATGAGCAAAGAAAAGGGACTTCACTACTACTAAGAAAGACGAGCCAGGAGCAGAGTGT
>NW_006929579.1:2050-2646 GCF_000298275.1 Orycteropus afer afer
CTTTGAATTGAAGTATTATTATTTTGTGTGTCACTCACAGCCTCTGTTTTAGGCTAATAGCTCCAGCAAGTGATGGGGCTAGGAAGTGTTGCAGGGATTACAATAAAGGGAGGTCATCTCTCCCGTTATCCCCAAATATCACCTGCAATCAAGTAAGAGTGAGATGCCAGTAGAGCCTAAAGGGTGATGGTGGGAACAGAGACTGTGCACAGAATAGCTTGGAAGGATGAAAGGGACCTATGAGGGAAAGGATTTAAAGGCACAAGTAGTTGGAAGCTTGGCAAAGGAATAGTGAAAAGAATTCCAACCAAGCAAGAAAAAATTAGAATCAAAGCCCTGGTTCTGGCGGGCTCCAGACTCTTGCTACAACTAGAATGTCTCAGTGATTGAATGGCACTGTATTAATTACCTTTTTTCTTGTTTTCTTTCCACTTCCCAACTCTCTTTTCCATCTTCTGCCTTCTCTCCATTCTGAATACCACTTTTTCCCCTTCTCTACTTGCACCCTTTTTTCTCCCCTCTCTCTTCTTTCTCTCCTCTGCTTTCACATATGCTTTGTCCCCTTCCCATCCCACCCACCCATCTCCCATCTCTCC
>NW_006929579.1:2746-3312 GCF_000298275.1 Orycteropus afer afer
GTGGTTCTGCAGGACTTCAGCGCAGGCCACAGCAGTGAGCTGACCATCCAGGTTGGACAGACAGTGGAACTGCTGGAGCGGCCCAGTGAACGACCTGGCTGGTGTCTGGTCCGCACCACAGAGCGGAGTCCCCCTCAGGAAGGCCTGGTCCCCAGCAGCGCACTGTGCATCTCCCACTCCCGAAGCAGTGTGGAGATGGACTGCTTCTTCCCCTTGGTGAAAGGTAGGAAAGCTAGAGGGGCAGGGAACTAGGGAGGTGGGAAGACATGGCCTGACTCTGAGGAATATGGTGGAGCTAAACTATCTCATGAACTTGTTGTGGCCTTGTGAGATTTCTGAATGACCTGATGGAAATGAAAGTGGGCTGGGAAATTGAAGATAAAGAGTTTTGCAACTTTGGGAAAGTCATTTAACCTCATGCTAAAAATTAAAGTTAAATTAGGTAACCTCTATGATCTCTCTGAGGAGACCTGGTGGCACAGTGGTTAAGTGTTTGGCTGCTAACCAAAAGGTCAGTGATTCAAACACACCAGTTGCTCCTTGGGAGAATGATGTGGCAATCTGCT
>NW_006929579.1:3707-4887 GCF_000298275.1 Orycteropus afer afer
TCCTCTTACATTCAGAAAAGTCTTTTTTCACCTGTGGCCAAAAGACTACCTTCTTCTTTCTCCACTGACCCATGCTTCTACTCTTCAGCAACTAGTAGACTCTCTGTCCCCAACTCCCCAAGTACTCACACCAACACAAAGGCACAGAACAAACCAGTAACACACAGCTGAATAATGTTTAACCCTCCTCTAATGCATGCTCAGGGTTGGGAACCTTGACTTAGAGCTTTAACTTAGAGTGTCAGACACCCACCAATGTTGGAGACACACAGCACATTTATTTGTCTTGATAAATTATTAATTATGTGCACCCTGGTTTCTATTTTATATAAACTCTGTGTTCTGTCCACATGCTTGTTTATTCACTTTTTCTCACACCAAACTAAAAAACCAAACTCACTGCCAATGAGTCAATTCCAACTCACAATGACCCCCATTGGGTGTCTGATGCTGTAAATCTTTACAGAAGTAAATTGCTCCACCTTCCTTCCACAGAGAAACTGGTAGGCTTGAACCACTGACTTACTGGTTAGCAGCCAAGTATCTTATTCACTATGCCACCAGAGCTCCTTTCTCACACCAGGAAGACTAAAATACACCTGCTTCTCATTTATGTACTCTATCATTATCCAATATTTCACATTTACAGCAATAATGAAAAATCTATTATCTGACCATTTTGCACATTAACAATGTATGTTGGTAGCAATTAATGCCAGAGTGTGAGGGGAGAGTAATGTTGGGCTGTGATGGTTAAGATAATGTGTCAACTTGACTGGGCTATGATTCTCAGTAGTTCGGCAGTTATATAATGATGTAGTAATCCTCCATTTTGTGATCTGATGCAGTCATCCTCCATTTTCATATTATGCTGATTTTCACATAATGACCTAATCTTTGAAACCTAGCCATATCTATCAGTGAGCAGTAGGTTTACTTAGACCAGTGGTTCTCTTAGGGTGTCTCTGGATTAGTGACATTACCATCACTGAGAACTTGTTAGAAACGCAAATTACCAGACCCTACCCTGGGCCGACCACCACTCATTTGTCAGTTTGTTGTACTGTGGTGGCTTGTGTGTTGCTGTGAGGCTGGAGGCTATGATACTGGTATTTCAAACACCAGCAGGGTCACCCATGGTGGACAGGTTTCAGTGGAGCTTCCAGACTAGGACAGACTC
>NW_006929580.1:0-518 GCF_000298275.1 Orycteropus afer afer
GTACCTGGCCCAAGCCATGGTATTTTCAGTTACCTCATGTGCATGTGAAAGCTACAGACTGAATAAAGAAGACTGAAGAACTGGTACATTTCAATCATGGTGTTGATGAAGAATACTGACTTTATTATGGAAGATATGAATGTATCTATCATGAAGAATGACCATATCTATCTTGGCAAAAGTACAGCTCAAATGCTCCTTAGAAGGGAGGATGGCTAGATTTCATTTCATGTACTTTGAACTTATTACCAGGAGGGACCAGTCCCTGGAGATCATGTTTGGTAAAGTAGAGGGTCAGTGAAAGAGAGGAAGGTTTGGCCCACCAGCTGCTCAACGGGAGAAAGATGAGGCAGTGTGCTTCCATAAAGATTTACATCCTTGGGAACCCTATGAGGGAATTCTGCTGTGTCCTACAGGGTTGCTACGAGTTAGAATCAACAATGGCAGTGGGTTTGGGAAGGGCTTTGTACATATGAATGTACATAAAATTTACACTAAAGTAACAGTTGAGATGCCAC
>NW_006929580.1:1048-2663 GCF_000298275.1 Orycteropus afer afer
ACCCAAGGAGGGGTCGCTATGAGTCGGGCCGACTCGAGGGCATGTAACAATGACAACATTACAAGATGGTATGTACATTATGATCCCATGATGAAGAAATCTATGCATTAAAAATACTGGAAATACATCCTCTCAAAATGCTGTAGTTATCACTGGGTGATGACATTATAGGTGATTAAACTTTTGTCTTTTGCTTTTCTGTATTTTCAAACTTTTTCTATAATACATGCCTAATACTTTTAAGGATGAGAGAGTTAAAAAGGGAATGGAAGCTCAGGATAGACAAGAAAATTAAAAGTATTTGCTTTCTATAACCTCTCTGCTCCATCAGAGGACTCTGATCCTCAATTTCCTAGTGGTAAAATAACAATGGCAGGCTCACCCATCTCAATACATTCTATACAAAAAAAGGCCCTCTGCAAATTTTAAAACCCTGTGTAAGTTACTTGTATGAAAGAGATTTATGGTTGAGAAAAGCAATAGTGTTGAAGTAGAGACCTCTGTTCTTGTTAGCGCTTTGCCATGAATTCTGCAGCTGTTAGCAAGGCACCTGACAACTTTGAACCCTCTGTTGGAAGGAGTTGAAGTAGATGATCTATTAGGATCAAAACTTCTGCAGTCTATGCTATTATGAAATATAGGGTATTGGTATGTGGTGGATGTCAAAAGTAATTATTTTCTCCTTCACCAGCCTGTGTGGAAGAAAAGCTATTCATGCCTTGCCTTTCTGCACAGGGCCTCCTAGTTTTCTTTTGGTACAGAGGCAGAACAGGGGGTAAGAATGTTTGCTTTAAATGGATATTGTATTGATTTTAAAAAGTGTTATTGGATGCCGTTGAGTCGTTTCCGACTCAGTGCACAGCAGAATGAAACACTGCCTGGTCCCACGCCAGCTCCACAATCCTTGCTATACTTGAGCCCATCACCGCAGCCACTGTGTCAATCCATCTCATTGAGGGCCTTCCCCTCCTTCATCGACCGTCCACCTTACCAAGCATGACATCCTTCTCCAGAGAGTGGTTCCTTCTGACAACATGACCAAAGTAGGTGATATGAAGTCTGGCCATTCTCGCCTCTAAGGAGCATTCTGGCTGCACTTCCTCCAGGACAGATTTGTTAGATCTTTTAGCAGTCCATGGTACTTCCAGCATTCTTCGCCAGCACCACAACTCAAAAGCATTCGCTCTTTGGTCTTGCTTATTCATAGTTCAGCTCTCATGCATATGAGGTGATTGAAAATACATACCATGGCTTGTGTCAGGCAAACCTTAGTCCACAAGGAGATATCTTTGCTCTTCAGCACTTGAAAGAGGTCCTTTGCAGCCGATTTGCCCAGTGCTATACGTTGTCTGATGTCCTGACTGCTGCTTCCCTTGGCATCGATTGTAGAACCAAGCAATGTGAAGTCTTTGACAACTGCAATCTTTTCCCCTTTATCGTGATGCTGCTTATAGGTCCAGTTGTGAGGATTTTTGTGTGCAAATTAGGCAAGGCACTTATTATCTGTTTCCTACATATCCCTTTTACCTCATTTCCATAGGATGCAGCTAACCCTGTCCAGCTGAGAGGACTGGGATTTTAAAGCAAATCTGACTTTGGTCTCTCCAAGTTCTCT
>NW_006929580.1:3133-5009 GCF_000298275.1 Orycteropus afer afer
TTGTTTTTTAACAAATGTTTCTATTGAGAACTTGCTAAGAGAGGAGGGAAAGGCCATGGCAGTCTCCCAGGATCTTGCTCAGTCTACAGGCCTAAGCTTGGTCCTTTGGCAGTGAGTGCTAAGGATATCCATCTGGTGCAATACGGACCACTCCCAAAGAGGAGGAAGAGTCCTGATTCTGATTGACACATGAGGCATATGTGTTTAAAGAGGCTACTTAAACCACAAAGCAACCCCACATTCCCCCTCAATTTGTTGACTTCAGTTGGTGGTACAACCCCAGAGACAGGCTATCATCATTTCCTGACACTTTGTGGCCCAGGGAATAAAAGCTAGAAACACTAATTCCCTGATTTCTTCCCACAAATCCTTCCCCATTCCTGCAGCACATCTCCATTCATATCACATTCCCTATTCCTGAATGAATGAATTCAAAATTTCAAAGCAGAACTTTAGAACTCAAATTTTATTAAAATACATCTTGCATTGCATTCTAATACTAAACCAGCTGAGGTATATATACTCAGAGTATAAATGTTAAATAACAGTTACTAATAATGATTTACCAGACTAGATTTTTACCAAAAATATTAGGATAGGAAAAAAGAAAGTACTAAAAAATAATAACAGTGTTTATAGGGGTAGAAGCACTGTAGGTGCTCATTTTCCATATTATCAAAATTTACAATTTACCATCAGGGAAGAAAGTAATTATTAAACAATACTGTTTTACTAGGCTTAGTGGTCTGATAGAGAATGATGAAACCACTGAGACTATGACCCCTACTCACCCTTTGGGCCTGGAATTGAACTCACTCCTGTGGCTTAACTTGCAGCCAAACAATAGGCCTATGAAGTCAATCCATTATACTCCTTAGAACAATCAACCTGGGTGATCAGAAGGGCAGCATTTGCACAGGGTGAAAGCTCAGAGGACAGGAATGCATAGGAAAGAAGGACACAGGCAAAAGGGAGTCACAGGGAGAAGTAGGAAGAGAGCTGTTACATTGTGGAGATTGCAGTCAGTGTCACAAAACAAAATGTGTATGAACTGTTGAATGGTAAATGAATTTGGTTTGTAAACCTTCACCCAGATCACCATTAAAATAAAATAAATAAAAATAAATGATACTGTTTTTGTTAGTTGCTGATGAGTCCATTGCAACTCATGATGACTCAAAGTGTGCACAGCAGAAGTGCTCCATAGGGTTTTAAAGGCTGTGACTTTTCAGAAACAGATCAGGCCTGTCTTCCAAGGCACCTCTGAATGGGTTTGAAGTACCAACCTTTAGGTTAGTAGTCCAGTGTTTAATCATGGTAGCATCCAGGGACTCCATTTAACAACATAAAATCATTTGATTGTCATCTACAGGAAAAGGCAACTCACCATCCGTGTGAAGGATTGCTTTAGACTTCAGATTATCTGAACTCAATGATAGTCTCACAACCTTTGGACACAAAAACTGTCCCCCCCCCCCACAATTTCCACCTCCCCTATTACCCATAACAGCTGTGATTACCAGCTCTTACCCAGAAGAAGCACTATCTGGAAGGGAAATCAGAGTATCTTAGAAGATGAAACACACTTTTCACATAGGTATTAATTGCGGGTTAATTAATTGTGGGTTAATTAAAGTTGCCAAAATAAAGATTAGCCCAGAATTACAGCTTTGAGGAATCTATTGGGGTAAACCAACAAATATTTACGCCTTCAAGTAACTTAGAGCCTATGAGCCTAATGATGAGAAGAGGTGGGGTAAAGGGACTGGGGGATAAAAGGAGCCTAGGAAGGCAGACCTCCCATCCTTGTAGCATGTGAACTGCCCATTCCCTGAGCCCCAAGATCATGAAATCCAAACACTCTCAGCCCCCACTG
>NW_006929581.1:0-539 GCF_000298275.1 Orycteropus afer afer
TATTTATTATGGTTATATCTTCATGATCAATTGATCCTTTAATCATTATATAATGTCCTTCCTTGTCTCATATGGTGGTTTTTTTCTTAAAGTCAATTTGATCAGAAATTAATATTGCTACTCTTCCTTTCTTACAGTTGCCATTTGCTTGATATGTCTTTTTCCAACCTTTGATTTTTAGTCATTTTTGTCTTTATCTCTAAGGTGTGTCTCTTGTAGGCAGCTATTGATGGGTTTTATTTCCTTATCCAATCTACAGCTCTCCATCTCTTGAGTGGTGCATTTGAACCATCAAAATTCAGTGTAATTATTGACAAGTATGATTTGGTTGCTGTCATTTTGGTCTGTGTTTTTTCATGGTGTCCCTGGTTTCTTTGTTCCATATTATTTTCTGTGCTGAGCTCATTGTGTTTATGAATACTGTTATCATTTCTTGTGTTGCTGTTGTTTTAGTATTTGCTGGGTATTTGTGCTTGTCCATTTTTTTATTGTAGTATGAAGGTTTATCATTTTCCTTGGAGGTTACCCTATGATTTATA
>NW_006929581.1:2091-2552 GCF_000298275.1 Orycteropus afer afer
GAGGCATCATGGTATTGTATTAAAATCTCTTTTAATTGTTTGTGAAGAGCAGCCCAGGGTGATTCAGGCTCTTCTTGGTGTTTTTTTTTTTTTGTTTTTGTTTTTTTATCATTGGCCTCCTGGTGAAGAAGGAGGTAGTGGCTCTTGCTCAGTAAATGAAGTTGCAGGAGGTGTGGGTTACTTGTATCTTATGGGGATTGTTGTTGTCCCCCACTCAGTTAGGCAAAAATTACAATTGAATAACCATTGAGAAAACTAAAAGCATGGACAAAAAATACTCCCTGAAATCACACAGGAACAGTAACCCCCAAAAAAAAGAAAAAGTAGAGAAAAGAAAAAGAAAACAGGTAAGCATGCAATATCTGGGGATAGGTCACTAAATGAAAAAAGGTAGAGAAGGAGAATAATGAAGAAAGAAAACAAACTAGCAAACAGAAAAAAAGAAACAAAACAAAACAAAA
>NW_006929581.1:2652-5409 GCF_000298275.1 Orycteropus afer afer
AACAAACTAGCAAACAGAAAAAAAGAAACAAAACAAAACAAAACAAAACAAAAAAACCCAACAAGTAACAGGCTTAATCACTAGAGAAGAAAAGAAAAAAAAAAGAAGAAGATGGTGTAGACTAAGACCTTTTCAGTCATGTAGTGCCAGTTTGGAGAGTTCTTGGGGTTACTGGAAAGCAGAACCTATTCTTAAACCCTTGGAATCTGGTAAAGCATTGTCTCTTTAGGTTGTCTCTAGGTGCTGGTTACGTGTTGATTTGTTTTGTCTTGGTTTTACTGTTTAATATTTTGAAAAACTGAAGCTGGTGTGTTTTATCTTAATATTGATTCAGGTGTGTTGGGTTGCTCTGCTGTTTTCTTTGTGATGGTGGAATCACTGTGTGTAACGTGGACATTGTTTCTGTTTTTCGTACAGAGGTTTAGAGTTTGAAGCGTGAGGTTTTATGGTAATTGGCTGAATATGGTTTCTTCTATTAAATGAGAGAAGTTATTGGCAGAGAAGGTGGGAGCAGAAGAAGGAAATCTTAGTGTTGATAGGGTCGGTTTCTAGGGCTTTGAGCTGGGTATTATTGATGATGTATTTATTTGCAAGACCGCAGCTCAACCTCAGGAAATAATTCCTCTTGTTAGAGGGTCACAGATTTCTGCTAATTTTAGGCACACTCAAAAACCCTGCCTCCATGGCCACACAGCACCAAAGCACGGCTCCAAGGCAAAATTTGGGGACCAGGCTCAGCTGCAGTTTCTTTGTTCTCTGTGCCCCTTCTGCCCACGGTGCTGACTCAATCTAGCCAGACCGCCAATGGCCAGCTCTGGAGTTTGTCTGTGATACTGCCCACCTGCAGTGCCAAAGATGCACACAATTTCAGGTGTGTTGGACTCGGGGGAGTACCTGAGCAAGCTCTTACTTATGACATATTTATTTGCAAGACCATGGCTCAATCTCAGGAAAAATTCATATTATTAGAGGGTCACAAATTTCTGCCAATTTCATACACACTCAAAGACCCCGCCTCCATGGCCCCACAGCACCAAAGCACGGCTCCAGGGCAAAATTCGAGTGAGTATGCTCAGCTGCAGTTTTTCTGCTCTCCATGCCCCGTCTGCCCACGGTGGTAATGCAATCCCCCCTGACCGGCAATGGTCGGCTCTGGAGTTTGTCTGTGATACCGCCCACCTGCAGCACCAAAGATGCATGCAATTTTAGCTGTGGTGGATTCAGAGGAGTATCTGCCAATGACCTGTGGTCCCAATAACTGTGGCAAAGAAAAGCACAATGTCTCCCAGTCTGACCCAACCCCACTCTGTAATCTGCTGGGAGGGGAGAGAGTTAGCCTTTCTGGTGCACCAGTGAGATCTCCACCTGAAGTCTCAGCAATGGTGTCTGTATCCCGCAGCACCCTCACCACCCAAATTACTGACAAAATCAGCTGCTGGAGACAGTTCTTTTCCGCCGCCCACTGGAATATTGTATTGGTCGCTGGTAAGCTGCTATAAGTGATCTTGTTCTTGGCTCAGGGATCTCAGGCTGCTGCCTCTACCCAGCAGACAGTGACTGCCCCAGAAAGGTTTCCAGTGGTCTCTCTCAGGTGCCCGTTCATCTTCTGGCAGTAGCTCTTTCCTAAAAAATCTCCCTGTGCCTTTCCTCCAATTCTGCACTTCTGTGTTTGGTGCAATCTGATTCAGTGAGCTGTTCAGAGTGCCAAAAATCTCAATTCAAACTGTTGTACCTAGTTCTTAAAATTCTTAGATACCAGAGGGAAAAAAATGGGGTGCTCACTGGCAAGACTCCATTTTGAATCAGGGCTATTTTTAAATTATCTTTAGGTAAAATTTGTATTATTTATTTTAAACCCAAATTAACCAATGGCAAAAAAAGCTTCAATGGTTTTTGTTATCGGTTTCTTATGTTTTGTTTTATTTTTGTCACAACTTTTCAGTAGAAATTAACCAAATAATGGTCATGAAAGTTATCCCCAAAAAAATAACACATATACCAAAAGAATTGATACTAAGTATGATTACTCATATACTAAATTTCAGTTAGTTGATGGCAAAATATTAAACTACAGCATGTCATTTACACACATGTTCTGGTTAATGAAACAATGAAAACATCAAGATGTAAACAGCATTTACACATAAGACATAAAGAAATAGTTAAAGACTGAATGAATTTTTGAAAGAATGAACATTGATTTAAATAGCCAATTTACTGCATAAAATAACTAAATAACTTGATAAAAAAAATTTTGTGACATTAGTGATAAATGAAGGTCATTTAGTTGGCTTCAAAGTCAAAGTTAAAAGCAGGCTTGCTTGGAAATATGGGTGCATTTGTGGCAGAGATTCCATTGTTTGACATATTCAAAAACTGGCAAATAACAGTTCAAAGAACAAATAAAGCTAGAAAAATATGTTACATGTTAACTGTATCTTGACTAATACACAAATACTGGTCACATAGCAATTCTTTGGTTTATGTGTCATTGCAGATGATGATAGTATTAAGGAAGGATATTTTCTTCAGCTTCTATGCTGACAAACATAACTAGTGCTGAACAGTAGAAAACTATGAAGGACTGTATTGCAACAAATATCAATTGGAGTTCAGTTTTTGTATAGGAACATGTTCTGATGGTGTGGCTGCAATGATAGGAAAATATGCTAGAGCAGTTACCCAGATTAAGGAGCTTACACTAGAATATAAATCAAACATTGCTTTCTTCATCAAGAATGTCTTGATAGGAGTTCC
>NW_006929582.1:0-1226 GCF_000298275.1 Orycteropus afer afer
TGCTGAAAGTGAGGATGACTTGGAGCATTTACTGATAAAGATTAAAGACTACAGCCTGCAGTATGGATGACACCTCAACATAAAGAAAACAAAAGTCCTCACAACTGGTCCAATAAGCAGCTTCATGATAAATGGAGAAAAGATTGAAGTTGTCAAAGACTTCATATTACTTGGTTCTATAATCAATTCCAATGGAAACAGCAGTCAAGATGTCAAAAGACATATTGCATCGGGCAAATCTGTTGCAAAAGACCTCTTTCTAGTGCTGAAGACCAATGATATATCTCCTTGAAGACTAAGATGTGTCTAACCCAAGCCATGGTATTTTCAATCACCTCATATGCAAGTGAGAGCTGGACAATGAATAAGGAAGACCAAAGAAGAGTTAATGTTTTTGAGTTGTGGTGTTGGTGAAGGATGCTGAAAGTACCATGGACTGCTAAAAGAACCAACAAATCCATCCTGTCAGAAGTGCAACTGGAATGTCTCTTGGAAGCAAGAATGGCCAGACTTTGCCTCACCTACTTTGGTCATGTTGTCAGAAGGGACCATTCTCTGGAGAAGTTTGTCATGCTTGGTAAAGTGGAGGGTCAACGAAAGAGGGGAAGGCCCTCAACAAGATGGATTGACACGGTGGCCACAGTGATGGGCTCAAATATAGTAGGGATTGTGAGGCTGGCACAGGACTGGGCAGTGTTTTATTCTGTTGTATATAGGGTCACTATGAGTCAGAGATGACTCCACAACACATCACAACAACAACAGAGATGATTTAGAGTATGCAGGAGCAGGTGCATAGGTTATATGCAACACTATACCATTTTATATAAGGGACTTGAAGATCTATGGATTTTGGCACCCATGGGGGTCCTGGTACTAATACCCTACCGATACTGAAGGATGACTGTATGAACTGAAGCAATTCACAAACTTTCTGGGTTTCTTCTATCAATCACTCTGGACATGAATGTGTTGGTTTCTGATCTTTTGCTTCCCAACATTTCCAGATTCTCCTCTGTCATACTGTTACCAGCGGCCCCAGGGAAATGTGAAACTTCCTCTGGCAGTGAAGATGAGTGGCTGCTCCAAGTTGCAGCTTCTTTTCAGAAGCTCTCACCTACTTTCCCCCAGTCCTTGCTGAGGGGACCACCATTGGTAGAACCAATCCTTACCTGAGCAGAAGGGAATTCTGAGCAGAAGCTGTTGTTGTTGTTGTTAAGTGCCGT
>NW_006929582.1:4115-5462 GCF_000298275.1 Orycteropus afer afer
TTTTTTTTTTTTTTTGGTTTTAGTCTTTAAATTAATCTTGAAAAATAAGAAGGGATAGTAAAGACTTCCAGTAAGATGGAGGAATAGGCAGACAAGTGACACAGACCCTCTTCAACAAAGAAAAGAAAAACCAGTTGACAGAGATACAGAAGATAATCCTGGAGCCCTGAGGTTTGAAAGGAACTATACAGAAGTGGATTAGGCACCAACTAGTGGAAAAACCTGAACGAAAACAGTGAGTACAGAGATGGTCAGAGCGGTTGACTGTCAGCTAATCTGACGGTACCAACAGCCTGAATAGTTCCAAGTGGTATCAGGACCTGAGAACTGACCTAGAAAAGATCAGCCCTGGTCACCAAGGGCAGCAGGGATGACTGTGCTGGTGGCCTATGACTAGGAAGGAAAACAACAAGGTGGGAGACAACTTGAGCTGTTGACTTTCAGCTGTCTGGAGGGCCCAGCCATTTTGATTGTTTACATGTGGCAGCCATTTTGGATATTTAAAGTGACCAAGGACGCAGCCATTTTGAATCTTTACAAGTGGCAACCATTTTGGATTTTAAAGTGATAGCATCCTCATTCAGATTCCAGGGACCTAAGAATAGACTCTGTTTGCCAAGGTTGGCAGGGACATATGAGAGGCTGACAACAGGAAAGGAGACAGGTGATAAGTGTATAAATGCTGTCAACTAGCAAATAGAGGAGCATACCACAGTACCCTGCTTGTGTAGATAAGACATGAACAAAACAAAGAAAATGAAAATCGTGGGCAAGTCACTCCAATATACAATCACCAATTACATATAAACACAAAAACATCACAATGCCTTGGAGACAACAGAGCATCACAATCCACTCAAAAAAGCAAGATAAAGCAGGAGAAACAAGGCACCAGGATATGGACCCAAAACACATCCCTGAGGAAGACGCAGCATTGCAACTCCCTGATAAGGAATTCAAAAGAATTATATATAGGCATTGTGGTAGTTATGTTTGTGTGTCAACTTGTCTGGGCCTGGTTGAGTGGCTGGGCAGCTGGTGGTAGTTATTCCCCATGATGAGATTGGCAATCATCTCCACGGTGAGATCTACCACAGCAGCTGAGTAGCTGCCTTTGGGATATGGTCTGCTTCCTGTATATAAGGAGAAGCTTTGAAAATGGTCTCTAGCCTATGGCACACTTGGACCTTGCATGTAGCTGAGTCATTGCTCAGCAGCCTGCTATGCTCCGCTGATGTTGGGACTTACAATGGACTTAAGTTAATGGCCTGCCGTGTGGTTTGGTAACATGGGGACTGTGCCTTTTTACTTGTCAACCTTGGGGCTTCTCAGCCTCAGCAGCCAGCA
>NW_006929583.1:0-510 GCF_000298275.1 Orycteropus afer afer
AGAAAATAAATCTCTGTTCTTTAAAGCCACCCACTTGATTTAAGCTACAGCCACACTAAGAAACTAAGACATAGTAAAGAAGATAGTATTATATTGATGTAGGAACAGACAAGACAGCAGGCTCAGAGAAGATACATGAGCATATATGGCCTTTTGATTCTGGACAAAGGGACATGCTAGAGCACAGGAAAATCATATTTTCAATAAATGTTGCTAAGAAAATTGAACATTCATGCACAAACAAAAAACACATAAATTCTATTTCACATCATACAAAAAAACAAAAGAAAAGAATTTTTTGTCAATTACAGGCCTAAAGAAGTAAAATGAAACAATGAAGCTTTTAGAAAATAACATGAGAGATTATGTGACCCAACAACTCATGACCTCAGGCTGGAAAATTTCTTAAGCAAGACTAAAAGAAGCATTAAATACATAAGAGTTATTAATAAATTTGACTACGTTAAAGTTAAGAATTTTAGCTTTCCAAGGAACACTGTTAAAAGAGTG
>NW_006929583.1:1835-3308 GCF_000298275.1 Orycteropus afer afer
GGCGTCTCTTTAATTAACAAAGTAGAGGATCTAATGGAGAAACCTCCAAGTGCCACTGCAGTTAATGGTCTGTTACCATTTCACTTTAAATATCTGGGGATAGAGGGCTTAACCCAGGAAAAGGGCCTTGAAAAGCAGATTAGAAACCACCGAAAGATTAGGCTCCTCAAAAATAATTCTATTTAAACCAAAAATGCAGAGGCTAAAAGTTTCCATTTACTTTGTTTGCTCTTGAAGATGGAGCACCCTCTTTAATGCTACATTGCACCCCTCTCTAATATGATCTGTTATTAATAATGGAATCTTTAAGACATATCGGTTTGTATGACAACCAGACTTCTTGTCTTCAAGTACATTCTGACAATGGTGAAGCCGTGTGGTGTAGAGGAGAGCTGTACGTCATAGGGTTCTCAACGGATGTAATCTTGCAGAAGGACATTGCAAAACCTTTCTTCTTTATCATTGCTGGGTAGAGTTGAGGCATCAACCTTCTGGTTAGTAGTAGAGTGCAAACCATTTGGGTCACCCAGGGACTTCTCAGTTTGGTAACATCTAGCCATATACACACCTGATAGTAATAAACCCCTTTGTAAGAATTTTATCTAGTTTATTCTTCAGATTCTTATAATCTTTTGACCAAAGACTTTTTATTACACTTCTATTTTGGTTTGTCCTTCCCCTGCATTTTAGAAAATAATTTTTCTAGGTACAATACAAAAAACAAAGCATGATTTCAGTGTGGAATAGCTAAAAACTAAGCAAGTTTTACCAATGGAGTGTAATCAGACAAGAAAAAAGAAAGCCTCATAAAGATAATTCTGTTTATTAAAGAGTCGTTTATACCCATGCATGTACGTGCATGTCTAAGGAGGAAGTAGCAGCTCCATCATTTTTTTTTTCTCAGAAAAGAACATTTAAATCCTCCTCCAATTAAGCACAACAGAAGAAAGAAGCTGAAAGTGCATTTAGTGCAAATACTGGATATACTTCTGTTTTCTCTCCCCTCTAATGCATTGAGATCTAGAGAAGCTGGTGAACGCAAATAACCAATTTGATCAAGTCATTGGGACTGTTTAGTGGCTGAGTGGAGGTTTCTCAGAATATGTGGAATGAATAGGATTTCTATTAGAAATAAGACTCCTATTGTAAGAACTAAAGTTCCCTAAATGGCACAAATGGTTTCTGTTTCACTTCTAAACTAAATTTGTCAATTTGAACTTACCCGATGGCCTCGTGGAAGAAAGACCTGGTTATCTAATTCTGTAAAGATTGCAGCCAAGAACACCCTATAGAGTAATTCTACTCTGTTAACACACAGAGAAGCCATGATTTGGAATCAACTTAATGACAATGGGTTTAGTCTTTTCCTGGTTTGTTAAGAATTCCGTTCTCAACTTTTAGACTCTGGACGTAGGCCCATTATACTGCCATGTGTTTTTTTCTCTGATGGTTTCAGTAGTCTTAGGCAAGGAT
>NW_006929583.1:5488-6016 GCF_000298275.1 Orycteropus afer afer
TTCTCCAACAGAGTAAAAAGAGAATCTACACATTAGGAAAAAATATTGACAAAAATATGTCTGAGAAGGGACTTGCCTCAAAAATTTATAGAAAACTCCAAGACCTCAAAAACAAACAATCCAATGAAAAAAATGGGCAGAAGACATGAATAGACATTTCACCAAAGAGGATATTCAGGTGGCCAACAAACATATGAAGAAATGTTCATGACCATTAGCCATTAGAAAGATGCAAATCAAACAACAATAAGATACCATCTTGCCCCAGCACTAGTAGCAAAATTCAACAAGAAAGAAAATAACAAATGCTGGTGAGGATGTGGAGAGACTGGGAATCTCATACACTGCTGGTGGGACTGTAAAATGATACAACCACTGTGGAAAGTAGTATTGAGATTCCTTACAAAGTTGGAATTAGAAATGATCCTGCCATTTCATTACTAGGTATATATACTAAAAAAGTGAAAGCCAAAGCAAGAATGGATATACACACACCCATGTTCATCACAGCACTATTTATAATAGCCA
>NW_006929584.1:0-1417 GCF_000298275.1 Orycteropus afer afer
CAATCCTACTGCCATAGTGATACTGCCTCGGAAACCCAAGGAGGAGTTGCTATGAGTCGGGGCCGACTCGATGGCACATAACAACAACAACAACAACAGTAAGAGACAAAGGAGACATAGTGATGCAATGGTTAATCACTCAGTTCTAAGCCAAAGGTCAGTAGTTTGACACTTCCATAGGAGCAAAGACCTGGAAATCTGCTCCTGTAAATATTAAAACCTAGGGAGCTCTGGCAGCATAGTGCCTAAGGCACTTGACTGCTAACTTCCAAGAAGTGTATCTGCCTAATGTAAATGTTTCACCCTGTCTTTTGTTTGGATGAAAGCCACAGGAGTGGGTTCAACTGCAGACCTGAAGGACAGCTAGAGTCCATAGTCTCAGTGGTTCCATCAGGCTCTATCAGACCAGCAAGCTTGATCTCCTTTTTTTTTTTTAATGCATTTGAAAAACCCCATTTTCTTAATGCAATTGAACATCAATATGTTTGGGGAATAGATGTGAATATTTTTATTTCTACATCATATATGCTATGGCTGCATAAGCATGTAGATGTTTGAAAGACCAAGGAGCTTTGTTAACTAGAAAGAAGACATTTAGGCAAACTTTCTAGAGAGAGAAATACTTGGCCCAAGACAGAGAAAACAGTGCATTAAATTTTCTGCACAATGAGGTAGCACAATGACTTCTTGAATTTCTATGTGGTGTAGTACCTAAGGCATTTGACGGCAAACCAAAAGGCTGGTGGGTTTGAACCACTCCTCACTCCTTGGAAGGAAGGTTGGGCAATCTGTATTGCTACTGCCTTGGAAACCAAAGGAGGGGTCGCTATGAGTCAAAGCTGACTTCATGGAAATGATTGTAATTTTATTTTGTGAAAGTGAGTGGTGCACCAAGAACGTGAAAATAATCTAAGCTGCACTAACAGGCAGGAGTTTCAACTTTGTCCACTTCTGAAGTTCTGGTGTTCATGTTTACCATTCATTAATGATAATATTATCAATATTATTATTAGTAATTTATATATGGCAAACACTATATTAAGTGGCTTATAAGCATTGTGTTCTTTATCCAATATTCACAAAGGCTGTATGAAATAGATAATACTCTTACCCTTGTTTTACAAATAAGAACACTGGGGCTTAAAAGATCACCTCAGTTCTCATAATAATTGAATATCTACATCCAGAATCAAACCCAGGTCCATCTGGTACCAAACTAAGAACTGTAGACTTGGTTAAATTAAGTAACTTAGATTTTCTTACTTCTGGACAGAAATAGTAGTGATCCATGAGCCTTTTGTAAGAAAGGAATGAGGTCATCTATATAAAATTTCCCACAACAATATTTAACATGTACATTTTATCTTTTAAACTAACAAATATCTGACACATCATAGCCACACACAAACATATCTAT
>NW_006929584.1:1907-3747 GCF_000298275.1 Orycteropus afer afer
GACCCAAGCCATGGTGTTTTCAGTCACCTCATATGCATGTGAGAGCTGGACAATGAATAAGGAAGACCAAAGAAGAGTTGATGCTTTTGAGATGTGGGTTGGTGAAGACTGCTGAAAGTACCATGGACTACCAGAAGAACTAACAAATCTGTCCTGAAAGAAGTGCAGTCAGAGTGCTCATTGGAGGTGAGAATGGCCAGACTTCTGCTCACTTCCTTTGGTCATGTTGTCAGAAGGGACCATTCCCTGCAGATGGATATCATGCTTGGAAAAGTGGAGGGTCAGAGAAAAAGGGAAGGCCCTCAATGAGATGGATTGACACAGTGGTTGCCACGCTGAGCTCAAATAATAGCAAGGACTGTGAGACTGGCACAGGACTTTTGTTCTATTGTACATAGGGTTGCTATATGTCTGAGCAGACTCAATGGCACCTAACAACAATAGTAGATAAGCTGTCACAGGACCATGGAATGTGTTACCTACCTGTGGTAGAATTAAAAAAAAAAAAAAATAGAATAACGTCAACTCTTTTCAATAATGCTGAATATTAAGGAATATCATGTATCTTTGACATTATCTTTTTCATTTTCTTGAATGGAAATAATTGCTCATACTTGAAATCATTATATCATTAGAAGAAGTTTTGTTTGCTTGTGTGTGTGTGTGTGTTTAATTAATTAATTTATCTTTATTCTCTTTTACTAATATAATTGACAAATCAGTAAGTGGGCAATGTGTGTTTCCTAGCTAAAATTAATTTAAAATAATTATTTTAGAATGAAGTAAATTTCAAAACCTTGGCTTCAGGCTTCTAATAATTCTGTATCATGAAGTCTCATTTATTGTAAAAGACACAATGCCTTGTCTTTTTGTTCTCATTCTTAAGAAATCCACTTAATTCTGTTTCATCTGTGGAAGCTTGTTAGTTAATCTATTTAAACTGTCACCTTGGAGTGAAAAAAAATATGATTATTTCCTTTTCTGTATCAGTTAAATGTGGGGAATAAAGTTATTGAGATAATGTCAGCTCATCATAGAAAATGTCTACCTGATTTGTTAATGCATCTGCGATGAGTGACTTGCATTTAAAGTTCTTCCTGTTATGTCACTGGGGGATTTCAAACATGGTGAGGAAGTACTGAGTCTCTTTTCAGAAACAAAGGTGCTTGTGCTGCATGTTAAAAGGGAAATAATTCTCACCTGACACATTTTTTTTTCCTATGAATGAGCAGCGTTGAACTTGAAACAATCAGATTTGAAGAGGAAACAGACTTTGCAAGCCCAAATATGGTTATATTCCTGCTTCCTGCTAGTTCACGTCCTCTTGCTAAATCACCCTTGTGTAACATCTACTGAGTTGGCTTTGGAGGTCCGAAGTTCTGGTATGCAGCCTTCTTTGTTCACCAAAGTCATACAACCTGTGCTTTGTACTGGGGGCTGGGGAGAATTAAACTAGTACAGCGGCCTCCCAGGACATGCCTTACATAAGTCTCTCTTAATAAACTCCTTCACCATAATCCTGAGTTACCAATCCTGTTCTTCAATTTCATGGCCCCTATATATTTGGTGCAACTTTGCTGGCATAGTGCCTAAGGCATTTGACTGTTAACCAAAAGGGTGGTGGTTCAAAGCCATCAGCCATTCCTCGGAAGGAAGGTTGGGCAATCTACTTCCATAGTGATATCACCTCAGAAACCCAAAGAGGATCGCTATGAGTTGGATCCTGTGATATTTGAAGATCTGTCAACTTGGCTGGACTTCACTTGTGAGTGTTGTTTCTCATGATGGATCACATGACTATGTCCTAAGCGGCCGGTCAGTCTAGGGGGAGTTTCCCCAG
>NW_006929584.1:4567-4969 GCF_000298275.1 Orycteropus afer afer
CCCACTCTCTCTCAGGTGCTTAGAGTTCTGATGCTGGATTGGCTAGTTTGGCCACTCTGCCGGGCTCGGAAGGAGGTCTCCTAGAGGCAGAACTCTCTCTCTGATTGTTGGTTGAGGAAGACGTGCTGCTGAAAGAGACACACGCTCCTGAAAGAGACACACGCTCCTGAAAGAGATACGTGCTGCTGGGAAAGAGATACAAGAGACACGCATTGCTAAGTGAGACACCGAGGGACACGCACTGCTGGGAAAGAGACTGTGAGAGACTCTTGGCTGAGGGACGGTGGGCTGGGAGAGAGACTGCGCATTCTTCCTGAACTTGAGTTGCAGCCTGGTGCTTCCCTAAAAACCCCGTAATCCGTGAGTTCTGTGTGACCACTGCAGCGAATTATCGAACCCAGG
>NW_006929585.1:0-650 GCF_000298275.1 Orycteropus afer afer
GGAATGGGTACAAATATGGATCTCTTCCAGTCAGTTGGCCAGGTAGCTGTCTTCCAAATCTCTTGGCATAACTGAGTGAGTGCCTCCAGTGCAGCTTCTGTTTGTTGAAATATCTCAATGGGTATTTCATCAATTTCCGGAGCTTTGTTCTTCACCAATTCTTCATTGCAGCTTCAACTTCCTCCTTCAGCACCATTGGTTCTAGATCATATTCTACTTCCTAAAATGGATGAAGCTCAAGCAGTTCTTTTTGGTACAGTGACTCTGTGTATTATTTCCATCTTATTTTGATGTTGCCTGCATCATTCAATATTTTGCCCTTAGAATCTTTCAATATTGCAACTTGAGGCTTTTTTTTTTTTTTTCCCCCAATTTGTTCAGCTTGAGAAATGCCGAGCATGTTCTTCCCTTTTGGTTTTCAAACTCCAGGTCTTTGCACATTTCATTATAGTAATTGGCTTTGTCTTCTCAAGTTGCTCTTTGAAATCTTCAGTTCAATTATTTTATCTTGTCATTTCTTCCATTTGCTTTAGCTACTATCCACTCAAGGGTAAATTTCAGAGTCTCTTCTGTCATCCATTTTGGTCTTCTCTTCTTTTGTTGTCTTTTTAGTGACCTCTTGCTTTCTTCATGGATGCTGCTCTTAATAT
>NW_006929585.1:1010-3487 GCF_000298275.1 Orycteropus afer afer
CACTAGTGATAATTAACATATCTTGATTGCATGTTCGGTCAATTTCAGACTGCAAGAGTTGATAAAAATCTTCAATTTCCTCATCTTTGGCTTTGATGGTTGATGCATAAATTTGAATAATAATCATATTACCGGGCCTTCCTTGTAGGTGTATGGATGTTATCCTATCACTGACAGCATTGTACTTCAGGACTGATCTTGAAACATCCTTTGTGATGATGAATGCCACGCCATTCTTCTTTAAACTTTCGTTCCTGGCATAGTAGATCATATGATTATCTGATTCAAAATGGCCCAAACCAGTCCATTTCAGCTCACTAATGCCAAGGATATTAATCTTTATGAGTTCCATTTCATTTTTGACAACTTCCAATTTTCCTAGATTCATACTCTGTACATTCCATGTCCCGATTTTTCATGGAAGTTTGCCACTGTTTCTCCTTAATTTGTGTGATGCCACATCTGCAAATGGAGGTCTCAAAAGCTTTACCTTATCCATATGAGTAAGGCTGATTTTATTCTGATAATGCAGCTCTTTACAAGTCCTACTTTGAGAGCTTTCTAAGCTAAGTGACTCATCTTCCTCCTCTATATTGGACAACGTTTCCAGACTATTCATAAAGTTGTGCAGTAATGTATCAGACAGTGTTCTCTGCTATTCATAAGGTCTTCCCTGGCCAATTCTTTGAGAAGTAGATGGCCTCCTCCTTCTTCCTAGTCTCTCTCAGTTTGCAAGCCGGGCTGATACCTGTGCACCATGTGTACCCCATTGGGTTTGAAACACCAGTGGCATAGCTTCAAGACTCACAGCAACTTGTCACCACAGTAGGACAAACTGACAGACAAGTTTGTCTCCCATAGCTGATGGACCCCTCCAACCACCCTTACCTGGATCTCTGTAGCTGGTTCCTTGATCTATTCCGATCCCCTTTGCCTTTTCTGTCCTCTCCCTGCCTTCCCACCTTGCTGCTTGTGGATGAGTATGGTGAAAGGATACAACCTTGCTGCACTCCCTTCCTGATTTTAAACCATGCAGTTCTCTTGTTCTGTTTGAAGGACAGCCTCCTGATCTATGTATAGGTTCCTCATGAGTACAATTAAGTGTTCTGGAATTCCCATTCTTCTCAATGTTATCCATAATTTATTATGATCTGCAGGATCAAATGCTGTGATGTAGTCAATAAAATATAAATAAACACTTTCTGGTATTCTTTACTTTCAGCCAAGCTCCATCTGACATCAGCAATGATAGCTCTCATTCTACATCCTGTTCTGAATCCAGCTTGCATTTCTCAAAGTCTTCTGTCAATACACTGCTGCAGCCATTTTTGAATTATCTTCAGTAAGATTTTACTTGTGTGTGATATTAATAATATTGTTCAATAATTTCCACATTCTGTGGGATCACCTTTCTTTGGAATGGGTACAAATATGGATCTCTTCCAGTCAGTCAACCAGGTAGCTGTCTTCCAAATCTCTTGGTATAACTGAGTGAGTGCCTCCAGTGTGGCATCCATTTGTTGAAACATCTTAATGAATATTCCATCAAATCCTGGAGCCTTATTGTTCTGGTTACCTAGTGCCATTCTGAGAAGAATATACCACAAATGGGATGGCCTTAATAAACATGAGTTTATTCTCTTACAGTTTGGGAGGCTTAAATTCCAAGTTCAAAGTGCCAGGCTCTAGGGGCTGAAGAAGTCAAGCCTGGCACTTTGAACTTGGACTTTCAGCCTCCTAACTGTAAGAGAATGAACTCCTGTTTGTTAAAGACACCTCATTTGTGGTATATTGTTGTCAGGACTGCACTAGGTAACCGAAACAGAATATAGTACCGAGAGTGGTTCTAGAGTGACAAAATTACAAGGATGGGCTTCCTAAATTGGTTCTCCAATTTGATTAATTGTAAAGACACTAATGACCCTGCCTCTGTTAGTAAAGAGGGTCCTGCTAATCTGTGGCATGAAGTAGTAACACTAATATGCAAAATAGCACCACTAATAGATCAAGTATTTTTGAGAAATGAAGCTCTGGGTGATCACATATTTGATACTTTTCTGCAATTTTGTCAGCATGAGGAGTATAAGGAAGCTGGTTGGTTGGTCCTACTTACACTAGACAAAGTGGTCAAAGAGTGAGATGAGTTTAGGACTGCTGAGTCACAGCTTAAGCATCACATAAAAGACCTCAATGTTTCCAGTTGTGCTCTGAAAGAAAGCCTTATTTATTCTAGTAACAGGGCCGATATTGCTGAAAATCAAATGCAGAGTCTTATTGTAAGAGTGGCTGTATTACAATGTCAATTAAATTGCCATCCCAGAATGGTGTCTGAACTTAAAGTGAATGCATCGATGGGGAAAAAATGGGATCCTGAAACCTGGAATATGAACATATGGGCAGATAGCCAGGAAGATTGGGACCTTTGGTGGTGAAGTGCCTAAGGCATTTGACTGCTAACCAGAAGGCTGGTAGTTCAA
>NW_006929585.1:3929-4909 GCF_000298275.1 Orycteropus afer afer
AACACTCTCACCTGGAGACACAATAAGATTGCATTGCACTGGAAATTAAGAATGACACCTGGCCATTTTTGCTTCCTCATGCCTCTAGATCAACAGACAAAGAAGGGCATTACTGTACTATCTGGTGTGATAGATCCTGATTACCAAGGGAAAATTGGACTGACATTACATAATGGAGGTAAAGAAGAATGTGTCTGGAATATAGGAGATTCTTTAGGAAGTGTCTTATTACTACCAGGCCCTATGATTAAAGTCAATGGAAGATTACAGTAACCCAATTCTGATATGACCACTAATGGTCCAGACCCTTCAGGAATGAAAGTTTGGGTCACCCCACCAGGCAAAGAACCATGACCAGCTGAGGTGCTTGCTAATGGCAAGGGAAAGATGGAATGGATGGTGCAAGAAGGTAGTTCTGAATATCAGCTATGACCCCATGACCAGCTGCAGAAATGAGGACTGTGATTGTTATATTTCTTCAGTGTATATGTGCATCAAATATTTTTCATTTCCTTCTGTTATTAACTGTGAAATATAAATAAGGTTAATGTGTTCCAGTTGTATGAGTGTTAGCATACCATGTTAGGTGCAAATATGGTTTTATAATTGTCCTTATTTAGATATTATACATGGTTAAGAAGATGTGTACAACTGCCAACTTGACGAGGGGTGGACTGTGATAGTTGGAGCTCTGTGTCAACTTGGCTGGATCACAATTCTGTGTACTTTAAGCAACTGTGATGTGGGTTGTTCCAATGATGCGATCTCCCTGTGTATAAGCAGCCCTTCTTTCTCCCATGATTGTTTTCTCCAAGGAGTGTATCTACTTGAGGTAAATGTTCAACTCATATGCCTATATTTTGTATGGCTGGAAACCACAGGCATGGGTTCAATTTCAGATTTGAAGGGCAGCTACGGGCCATAGTCTGAGTGGTTCCACCAGGCTCTATCGGACCAGCAAACCTGGTCCCCCATTTCCT
>NW_006929586.1:0-642 GCF_000298275.1 Orycteropus afer afer
GGACAGATCTTGAAACATCCTTTGTGATGATGAATGCCACGCCATTCCTTTTCAAACTGTCATTCCCAGCAGAGTAGATCATATGGTTGTCTGATTCAAAATGGCCAAAAGCAGTCCATTTCAGCTCAATAGTGCCGAGGATATTGATCTTTATGCATTCCATTTCATTTTTGACAACTTCCAATTTTCCCAGATTCATACTTCGTACAGTCCATGTTCTGATAATTAATGGATGTCTGCAGCTGTTTCTGTTCAATTTGAGTGGTGCCACATCAGCAAATGGAGGTCTCCAAGGCTTTACCTTATCCATAGGAGTAAGGCTGGGTTTACTCAGATGATGCTGCTCTTTCCCAGTCCTACTTCGAGAGCTTTCTAGGCTAAGTGACTCATCTTCCTCCTCTGTATTGGACAGTGTTTCTTGACTATACATAAATTTGCACAGTAATATATCAGAGAGTTTTTTTCTGCTCTTCATAAGGTTTTCCCTGGCCAATTCCTTGAGAAGTGGATGGCCTCCTTCTCTGCCTAGTCTGTCTCAGTCTTCAAGCCAGGCTGATACCTGTGCAATAGTTGCACCCCACTGGGTTTGAAATACCAGTGGCACAGCCTCAAGACTCACAGCAACATGTCACCACAGTAGGA
>NW_006929586.1:1082-2889 GCF_000298275.1 Orycteropus afer afer
TGGGGTGTGGCCTGGGTTCCCTGTCTTCACCTGGGTCCCTGCAGCTGACTCCTCAATCTGTTCTGGTCCCCTTTGCCTTTTCTGTCCTCTCCCTGCTTCCCGCCTCGCTGCCTGTTCTTAGGTCCCTGGAATCCAAATGAGAATGCTATCACTTTAAAATCCAAAATGATTGTCATTTGCAAACATTCAAATTGGCTGCACCCTCGGTCACTTTAAATATCCAAAATGGCTGCCACGTGTAAACAATCAAAATGGCTGTGCCCACCCTCCAGACAAACAAGAAGGTCAGCGAGAAAAACAAGAAAACCTGCAATATCTGGGGATAAGGCAAAAAGAGAAAAAAGGCAGAGAAGGAGAATAATGAAGAAAAAATGGGAAAAATGCAAAAAGAAACACAAGGAATGGGGTTAACCATGAGAAAAAAAAAAAAAAATTGCAACCAGGAATAGGAAAAGAAAAAAGCTGAAAACTAGGACCTGGGAGGGGAAAAATAATAAAAAGGACAAAAGTATTAATAATAGTAGTAGTTTTAAAACAGACAAAAGCAAGCAAACTAAAAACCAGAAAAAAGAAAGAGAAAAGAGAAAAAAAAAATATTGGGGGAGGACAGGGCAGGGCACCCAGGTTCTGTCCAAGCACACAGAGTGCGATGGAGTTCCTGTGGACCCAGAAGGTGGGTGGGAGTTGGGAGCGAACCTTCGCTCAGCAAGTGGGTGTGGGGTATAGGAGTACAAGGGGAATGTCGCACCTTTACAGCTGTCCACGTCCAGAGTGTCCTTGGGGCTACTCAGGTGTCTTCTGGAGGCTAGAAGTCTGAATTCCAGGGGCTGGCTCTCGGGCTTCCTTCTGTTATAAATTTTATAATGTCATCCAGGGAAAGTCTTCAATGCATCACTCTCCTAGATGGTTCCCTTAGAAAAATTAGAAATTGTTCCCTTAGCAAATCTCTCCGTTAATATCTGAAATTTCATTGTCAAGGCTCCTTTTTTGCTAAGTCTCTGGTATCTGTCCAAATCCAAGTTCATCAATTCACATGGAGGGAGAGCTGGACAGACAGGAAGGCATAGTTAAGAAGGGCACAGCGAGGGGGTGTCACAGGGAGAGAAGTGAAAGGTAAATAATGGAGATATGACAATCGATATATATATCTTTTAATTATTGTAGTACATGTAGAAAAATGCCTAGAGTGTAGAGAAAGTCTACTTTTAATTAGTGAGTCAATCAGCACAATCCTAAGCAGCTGTTGTTGTTAGGTGCCATTGAGTGTCTCCTGCTCATAATGACCCTAAGCCCAGCAGAACAAAACAGTGCCTGCCCAGTCCTGAGCCAGCTCCATGATCCTTGCATACCTGAGCCCACCGCTGTTGCCACTGTGTCAATTCATCTTGTGGAGGGCCTTCCCCTATTTCATTAACCCAACACCTTACCAAGCATGGCATCCTTCTCCAGGGAATGGTCCCTTCTGACAACATGATCAAAGTATGTGAGAGGAAGTCTGGCCATTCTTGCCTCCAAGGAGCATTCCACCTCACCTCCTCCAGGACACACCTGTTAGTTCTTTTAGCAGTCTGCCGTACTTTCAGCATTCTTCGCCAACACCACAGCTCAAAAGCATCAAAAGCGTAATCCTAAGCAGATTGCTATGTTATTTATTTGAGGATAAAAATTCTCTTTTGTATTCATTACTGTGAATACATTGAATTTCTTTTTATTCCTTGAAAGGCTTGACAGATATTGATATTGCAAAATATTTAAATTGTCTAAAATAAATTACATCTTGGAGTGTGTATGATTTTTGTTGAAGTAC
>NW_006929586.1:3764-5128 GCF_000298275.1 Orycteropus afer afer
AAGCATCCATTAATAATTGGACCATGGAATGTATAAAGTAGGAATCTAGGAAAATTAGAATTTTTCAAAAATGAAATAGAACATAATCAATATCCTAGGCATTAGGGAGTTGAAATGGACTGTTTTGGGCCATTTTGGGTCAGACAACCATAGGATCTACTTTGCTGAGAATGAAAAATTGAAGAGGAATGGCATGGCATTCATCATCACAAAGAATGTTTCACGACTTATTCTGAAGTACAAAGCTGTCACTGATTGGATAACATGCACATGCCTATGAAGAAGACCAGTTAATACTACAATTATTCAAATTTACATACCAACCACCAAAGCCAAGGATGAGGAGATTGAAGATTTTTACTAACTTCTGCAGTCTGAAATTGACCAAATCTGCAATCAAGACATGTTGATTATCACTGGTGATTAGAATGCAAAAGTTGGAAACAAAGAAGAATCACCAGTAGTTGGAAAATATGGCCTTGGTTATAGAAATGATGCTGATATTGCATGATAGAATTTTGCAAGACCAAGGACTTACTCATTGCAAGCAGCTTTTTTCAACAACATAAACACAGCTGTACAAGTGGACTTCAGATGGAGTACACAGAAATTAGATCAACTACATCTGTGGAAAGAGGTGATGGAGAAACTCAGTATCTTCAGTGAAAACAAGACCAGGAGCTAACAGTAGAACAGACCATCAACTGCTCATATGCAAGTTCAAGTTGAAGGTGAAGACAATGAAAAGAAGTCCACAAGAGCCAAAATATGACCTTGATTTCATCCCTTCTGAATTTAGAGAGCATCTAAAGAATAGATTTGATGCATTTAATGTCAATAACTGAGAACCAGAGGACTTGTGAGATGACATCAAGAATATCATCCATGAAGAAAGCAAAAGGTCTTTAAGAGGAGAGGAAAGGAAGGAAGCACCAAAATGGATGTGACTGTGAAACTTGCCCTTGAAAAGAGAGTAGCTAAAGTAAATGGGAGAAATGATAAGATAAAAGAACTGAACAGAAGATTGTAAAGAGCAGCTCAAGAACACAAAGTCAATAATTATAATGAAATGTGCAAAGATTTGGAGTTAGAAAACCAAAAGGGAAGAACACGCTCAGCATTTCTCAAGCTGAAAGAACTGAAGAAAAAATTCAAGCCTCGAGTTGTAAGACTGAAAGATTCTATGGGCAAAATATTGAATGATGCAGGAAGCATCAAAAGAAGATGGAAGGAATACACAGTCACTGTACCAAAGAGAACTGGTCAATGTTGATTCACTTCAAGAGGTGGCATATGATCAAGAACCAATGGTATTGAAGGAAGAAGTTGAAGCTGCATTGAAATAACTGGTGAAGAACAAGGCT
>NW_006929587.1:0-520 GCF_000298275.1 Orycteropus afer afer
ACCAAAATTCATGGAAACAATTAGTCCTAGCGACTGATACACCATCTGATCTGCAGCCTATATGACTATGAGACCAGAAGAACTAGATGGTGCCCACCTACCACTGTCATCCACTTGGAAGGGGATGTTTGTAGGAGATCCTTGATAGAGAGGGAGAACAATGTGGAACAAAACTCAAAATCATTTGGAGGGGAAAAAAAAAGGAGGGGGACCAGGTTTGCTATTCCGATAGAGCCTGGTGGAACCACTGAGACTATGGTCCCTAACTGCCCTTCAGGTCTGGAATTGAACCCACACCTGTGGTTTCCAACCAATCAAAAGACATGCATATGAGTTGAACATTTACCTCAAGTAGATACTCTCCTTGCAGAGAAGAAACAAGGGAGAAAGAAGGGCTGCTTATGCACAGGGAGACAGCTCAAGGGGCAGTAGTCCATGGACGGATGGACACGGGGAATTGGTAACTATGGGGGGGGGAGTGGAAGAGGAGCTGTTGCATTGTGGTAAACTGTGGTCAATG
>NW_006929587.1:1244-2234 GCF_000298275.1 Orycteropus afer afer
TTATATAGGTCAATACTTTGTCATGATCCATAGGGTTTTCACTGGTTTACTTTCAGAAAAAGATTTCCAGGCCCTTCTTCCTACTCTGTCTTAGTCTGGAAGCTCCACTGAAACCTGTCCTCCATGTTGTTGTGTTCTTGTTGTTATGTGCCGTTGAGTCAGACCCGACTCATAGCGACCTCTCCTTGGGTTTCTGAGGAGATATCACTATGGAAGTAGATTGCCCAACCTTCCTTCTGAGAAGTGGCTGGTGGGTTTGAACTGCCAGCCTTCTGGTTAACAGTCAAGTGCCTTAGGCACTACACTACCAGAGCTCCTGTCTATCATATAGTCTGCTCATATTTGAAATACTGGTCATATAGCTTTCGGCATCATAGCAACACACAAGCCACCACAGCGTGACAAAATGATGAACAAGTAGTGAACCAAAAAGTGAGAGGAAGTGATTTAAAAGGAAAGCCTTGATGATGTATTGAGAGAGTGTGTTGTAGAGAGGAAAAGGGAAGATTGAATCAAAGTGTGAGGAGATGTCAGGTCAGAGATGTGAAGTACAGAAGTAAAACCAAAACCAAACTCACTCGAGTAAGATCCGACTCATAGTGACCCCTCCTTGGGTTTCTGAGGTGGTATCACTTCAGAAATAGATTGCCCAACCTTCCTTCTGAGGAGTAGCTAGTGAGTTTGAGCTGCCAGCCTTCTGGTTAGCAGTCAAATGCCTTTGGCAGTATACCACCAGAGCTCCTAAGTATAGAGATAGCCATCCTCAATTTTCAAAATTGTACGTCATTGTTAATGCCTACTAAAAAATCCCAATTTGTTGACATTTTGATGAGTAACAAGCTATTTACATAGTTTCAAAGTATATTCCCACAAATTATATACTTATTCCAAAAAGAAAAATATTGACTTTAGACTTGACAAACCTAGAGGATGCCGACTTCATGAAATGATCGAAATTAAACATCATTGAAAAGGGACAAAGTTTATCAT
>NW_006929587.1:4074-4887 GCF_000298275.1 Orycteropus afer afer
TTATTCTCTTACGGTTTGGAGGTTTTAAGTCCAAAGTCAAAGTACCAGGTTCTAGGGGCTGGGTGAAAGCCCCTCAAGACTTGGGCTTTAGCTCTGCTTCCTGCTCCCGGCCCACTGAAGGTAGAGGCTTTTCTTCACTCAGACAGCTGCTGGCTGCTGAGGCTGCCAAGCCCGAGGTTGACAAGTAAAAAGGCACAGTCCCAATGTTACCAAACCACATGGCAGGTCATTAATTCAAGTCCATTGAAAGTCCCAAGTTCGGCAGAGCATAGCAGGCTGCTGAACAATGACTTTGCTACTTATATGAAGGGTTCAAGTGTGCTATAAGCTGGAGACCATTCCCCAAGGCTTCTCTTTATATACAGGAAGCAGACCACATCCCTAAGGCAGCTACTCGGCTGCTCACAGTAGATTCTACCATGGAGTTGATTACCAGTCTCCTCATGGGGATCCCCAGCCACTCAACCAGGCCCAGACAAGTTGGCACACAAACTTAACTACCACAGTCTGGTATGATCTTATTAACATAACAAAAAAGCAAACAAGATCACATTCAGAGGTACAGGGACCAGAATTTCAGTACCTAGTTTGGGAAAACACAATTCTATCCATTATATATGCATGGATCCCTGGTAGTGCAATGGTTAAGTGGTTGGCTATTAACCAAAAGGTCGGTAATTTGAACCCACCAGCCAATTGGGAAAAGAGAGATGCAGTGGTCTGCTTCCATAATGATTTGCAGCCCTGGCAATCCTATGGGGGCAGCTCTGCTCTGTCCTATAGGGTTACTATGAGTCAGAACTTAATTCGTCA
>NW_006929588.1:0-639 GCF_000298275.1 Orycteropus afer afer
AGACCATCAACTGCTCATATACAAGTTCAACTTGAAGAAGAAGACAAGTAAAACAAGTCCACAAGAGCCAAAATGTGACCTTGAATATGCCCTCTGAATTTAGAGACTATCTAAAGAATAGATTTGAAGCACTGAACACCAATGACTGAAAATAAGAAGAATTGTGGGATGACATCAAGAACATCATCCATGAAGAAAGCAAGAGATCATTAAAAATATGAGACAGAAAGAGAAGACCAAAATGGATGTCAGGAGACACTCAGAAACTTGGCTCTGAGCAAAAGTAGCTAAAGCAAATGGAAGAAATGACAGGATAAAAGAGCTGAACAGAAGATTTCAAAGAGCAGCTCGAGCAGACAAAGCAAATTACTATAATGTAATATGCAAAGACCTGAAGTTAGAAAACTGAAAGGGGAGAACACGCTTGGCATTTCTCAAGCTGAAAGAACTGAGGAAAAAATTTAAGCCTCGAGTTGCAAAATGAAAGATTCTGTGTGCAAAATATTGAATGATGCAGGAAGCATCATAAGAAGATGGAAGGAATACAAAGAGTCATTGTACCAAAAGCAACTGGTCAATCTACATTCATTTCAGGAGGTGCCATATGTTCAAGAACCAATGGCATCGAAGGAAGAAGTC
>NW_006929588.1:3044-3974 GCF_000298275.1 Orycteropus afer afer
TGCTGAAAGTACCATGGACTGCTAAAAGAACTAACAGGTCTGTCCTGGAGGAAGTGCAGCCAGAATGCTCCTTGGAAGTGAGAATGGCCAGACTTCGTCTCACATACTTTGGTCATGTTGTCAGAAAGGACCATTCCTTGGAGAAGGATGACATGCTTGGTAAGGTGGAGGGTCGACAAAAGAGGGGAAGGCCTTCAACAAGGTGGATTGACATGGTGGCAGTGGCAGTGGCGTTGGGCTCAAGTATAGCAGGGATCATGGAGCTGGCTCAGCACTGGCTGGTGTTTCTTTCTGCTGTGCATAGGGTCGCTATGAGTTGGTGACAACACATCGTCACCTAAGAACAACAACAACAACAATAGAAAATAAGGGAATTTGTGAAAACAAGACTGTCAAATAAATGCTAAAGGAGTCCTTCAGATTGAGAATCAAAAATGTCACACAACAACCTGAGATTAATACAAATTACAACATCACCTGATGCCAACCCTGAAAAAGAATTCTCAAAAATAAACTTATAAAATTAAAAAGAGGGTACCAGAAATGTCAATCTGTAAAGGACAGCAACTACAAAGTAAAAACAGGGGATACATGATATAATTACAGAACTTCCAAATAGAGAGAAAGTCAAGACATATCAAGATAGAACAGACTATTTTAAATTTAGAAAGATAAGACTAAATGACAGGGTAACCATGAAGAAAATTAATAAACCTTCTAACCAAAATCAGTAAGAAGAAAATCGTAAGGACTCAGTAAATAAAAAATCAACAGAAACAAAGAAAATGAAAACAAAATCTGATTTTAAAAGATGAGCTAAGCACAGAATAATGTTGTTGTTATGTGCCATCGAGTCAGACCCGACTCATAGTGACACCTCCTTTGGTTTCCAAGGCAGCATCACTATGGAAGTAGATTGCCCCATCTTCC
>NW_006929588.1:5442-6466 GCF_000298275.1 Orycteropus afer afer
TATTGTTTTTTTGTTTTGTGTTTCATTTCTTTTTGTTCTGATCTTTATTATTTCCTTACTTCTGGATACCGTAGGATTCTTTTGTTGTTTTTTTTCCTAGTTGTTGGAATTGTTGATTAGAGTGTTGATTTTGTTTCTTTCTCTTTTTTGATGTATGCATTTATTGCTATAAACTGACTTCTGAGTACTGCTTACACTGTGTCCCATAGGTTTTGGAATGATGTATCTTCATTCTCATTTGTTTCTAGGAAAGTTTTTATTTCACTCTTTTCATTTAAATTGTGATTTGGGTGAAAGCTTACAGAGCAAATTCACTTTCCATACAGCAGTTCACAAACACTTTGTCTCATGACATTGACTACAATTTACCCCAATGCAGCAGCTCCCCTCCCACTTCCTCCCCATAGTTACATCTTCCCTGTGTCCATCCCTCCATGCACTCCTGCCCCATGAGCTATCTCCCTGTGCATAATCAGCCCTTCTTTCTCCCATGATTGTTCTCTCCAAGGAGTGTATCTACCTGAGGTAAATGTTCAACTCATATGTCTGTCTTTTGTTGGCTGGAAGCCACAAGTGTGGGTTCAGTTCCAAACCTGAAGGGCAGCTAGGGGCCATAGTCTCAGTGGTTCTACCAAGCTCTTATCAGACCAGCAAACCTGGTCTCCCTCACCTTTTTTTTCCAAATGAGTTTTAGTTTTGTTCCACATTGTTCTCTCCCTCTCTATCTAGGATCTCCTATATAGAGGCCCCTCTGAGTAGTTGACAGTGTTGCCGGGCAGCATCTAGTTCTTCTGGTCTCATAGTCATATAGACTGTGGATCACATGGTGTACCCCGGTCACGAGGACTAATTGTTTCCATGAATCTTTGGTTTTCTTCATTCTTTTCTTTGGATGAGGAGAGACCCATCATTGCATCTAGATGGCTGTTTGCAAGCTTTTAAGATCCCAGTCACTACTCACCAAAGTAGGAGGTGGAACAATGTTTGTGTAGTATGTTATTCCGATTGAGCTTGTTGTCCTCTG
>NW_006929589.1:0-495 GCF_000298275.1 Orycteropus afer afer
TAGTATGTGCTGTAGGTGTGAATCTGTTCACAATTTTGGGAATCATCCCCAAGCCACACTGCAAATCTCACTATTCTCAGTTTTGAGTGCACGTAAAACTACACCTTGCCTCCTTGAAAATTTTCAAACAACCCATTGACTGCTCTTTGTGTGGGAAAGATAAGTTTAAGGATTTATTTTTTAAGCAACATCTCAATCCATGTATTACTACTACATGAATTTTCTCTATCCCACAGGCTCCATTTTGTGTGTATGTGTGTATTTTCAAGAAACCTAAAGGCATATATATGTCTTTTATGGTTCTACATATATTTAAGTTTTCCTCCCACTTGTCAGACACTAATTTTTACACATCTTCTAAAATTTATATATTAAAATCAATGCACAGAACTGATTCATCACTGGTTTCATAATTTTATGTTCATTTATGATCTTTTGGTGATGTTTGGATAAGATGAAAATACATTTATCTTGTGCTAGAAATTAATAGAAGAT
>NW_006929589.1:1520-2425 GCF_000298275.1 Orycteropus afer afer
AAAACATCTCAAGAAATTATTATATAATATTCTATGGAAAAAAAATAAAAAAATTGTTTGACTCATGGTTGTTTAGCTCATTACATATGCCATTAATGTAAGTTTAAGAAATATTGAAGAAGCAAAACGAGCTTAATATTGCTCCACATCTTATTTTCAGACTACATGATATAACATTTAATAGATTATAATATAACTTCAGAAACAGAAATAGCTTAAGCATACATCTTTATTGATAATGTTCCTTGAGTTCTTCTGCCACAATGGCAACAGAGAAAAAAAATAAGACCCCATTAGTCAGTTACAGAAACATATCAATCATCAAAATTTCTCACTTTCTGGGATGGTTTTTGCCTGTGTCAGAATTTGCACACCTAACTCAAGGTTCTCTCTATTGTGAACTAATAATGTTCTTCAGAATAAGTCCAAGTGTTAAAAATAGCATCCAAAAAATTCCATCCCTTTTCCATTATTTTTAATACTACACCAAGTTCTGAGGAAAAATGTGGAACTCTTCTATAGCTAGACTCAAGATATTGCTGTTGTTGTTAGATGCCATCGAGTCACTTTTGACTGTGTGAAACTATATACAACATAATTAAACATTGTCCAGACTTGCACCATCCTCATAATCATCACTATTTTTTAGCCCATTTTTGTAGCCAGTGGGTCAATTGATTTCAACTTCCTCTTTCCCTGACTGTATATCAAAAATGATGTCCTTTTCCATGTACAGGTATCTCATGATAACATGTCTAAAGTGCAAGCAAGTATTGAATGCTCACCATCCTTTCTTCCTGGGAGTGTTTTCTGACTGTATTTTTTCCAAGAAAAATTTTTCTAGGGAGTGTTTTCTGATTGTATTTCTTCCAAGAGTAATTTGTTCTTTATTTTGTCAGGTCATG
>NW_006929589.1:4370-4874 GCF_000298275.1 Orycteropus afer afer
ATGTTTCAAGATCTGTCCTGAAGTGCAATGGTTTCAGTGATAGGATAATATCCATACACCTACAAGTATGACCCATTAATATGAGTATTATTCACATTTATGCACCAACCACCTAAGCCAAAGATGAGGAAATTGAAGATTTTTATCAACTTCTGAAGTCTGAAATTGATCGAGCATGCAATCAGGATATGTTAATTAAAACTGGTGACTGGAATGCCAAAGTCGGAAACAAAGAGGAATCACTGGTAGTTGGAAATTTTGGCCTTGGTGATAGAAATAATGCTGGAACTCGCATGGTAGAATTTTACAAAACCAGCGACTTATTCATTGCAAATACCTTTTTTCAACAACACAAATGGTGGCTCTACTCATGGACTTCACCAGATGAAACACACAGGAATCAGATTGACTGCATCTGTGGCAAGAGATGATGGAAAAGCTCAATATCATCAGCCAAAACTGGGCCAGGAGCTGATTGTGGAACAGACCATCAACTGCTCACAT
>NW_006929590.1:0-4940 GCF_000298275.1 Orycteropus afer afer
TGTGTTTCCAGGAGGAAGTTGACACAATTCATATTAAATAATTTCATACTTAAAGGAGGAGAGGACCAAGAATCCATCATCCAGTGGACTACACTGAGTGGTTTACTTTGCTAAACTACTGAGATAAAATTAAGAGGAGTGTATTAGTGCTGAGAAATACCTGAAAATCACAGAGGGCTATTTTCTCAATACTCTGCTCATTTGCCTGGAAAAGAAGAAGAGAATGCATCCCATCCGGTCTCAGGGATGCTATGGAAACTAGTCACACATTGCTGATATTCACATTTCAAACCCATAAAATGACAGTAAGGAAGTTGAATTTTTCATATTTGTAGCACATTACATATTTTAAAATCTGTGACTTTTTTTTTCATGAAAGGTAGTGTGGACTAGTCAATCAAAGAAGCTCTTATTGAATGCTGAACACAACCTGATTTATACTTTTCATAAAATTAAGTAGGAGTCTAATGTAGATGACTTCCTGTGATCAGCTTATGACTTGGTGGACTCAACCAGGTGTGTCAGCAGGAGGTGGGCTGTATGGTGGGGAACCTCTCAGCCCCTCTCACATACTGTGCAATCTCTAGAGTCTCTCTAATAGATGTTGTCCTACGATCCTGTTAGTTTAGAGTTCTCAGTGTTAGTCTCTGTCTCCTGCTGCACATAGTGTTTATTCTGTTTATTGCTGCACATGGAGTGTATTCCCTCATTGCTCCTAAATTACGAGAAAAACAATGATCCTACAACTCAGAGTGCAGTATCTGTTCCTGAATTATTTCCCACAGCTGTGTCCCTCAGTCTCTCCATTTTTCTCCTGTCATACTTCTTCCAAACTTTGTCTGATGATACCATGACTTGGAACATAGTTTGCAGTTTTCATCTTAATCCCCAAGAGATGCCATCATCATTGGTGAGTCCAGAGTCTAGGTGACACCTGTTCATTTCACCTGCTTTCTCAACTATGTTTCCCTCATGCTAGTGATAGACTTCTTGAAAGTACTGCTATTTATGTGATTTTGACCCATTTTCTTCTCTTCCATGTTATTTCATTCCAGACTGAATCATAGCCTCAAAGTCTCCAGCCTTGGGGTCCGAAGCTGGGGTTCTCCTCTCTCTCCCTCTTTCTTTAAAGTGAAAAAGAGCAAAATGTCCCTCTGAAGACCAAGTTGTACCTGGCCCAGACCTTGGTTTTTCAATCTCTTCATGTACATGTAAATTCTGGATGTAGTATAAAGATGACAATGAATTGTGGTGTTGGAAGAGAATAGCGAATATACTGTGTTCTGTCAGAAACAAGAAGACAAATCGGTCTTGGAGGAAGTCCAAACAAGATGTTCCTTGGCAGTGGAAATGTCAAGATTTTGTCTGTTGTACTTGGGACATGTTGTCACTGGGGTCTGGTCACCAGAGAAGGACATCATTATTGGAAAAGTAGACGGTAAGGGTAGAAGAGGAAACCCCTCAAAGAGACGGAATGACACAGTGGCTGCAATGATGGGCTGAAGCAAAACAAACTGTAAGGCTGGCACACTAAGAGGTCATAGTTCTTTCTGTTGTGTATATGTGCTATATTTCCAAACCGACTGCAGGACATTCTAACAAGAAATTACACACACACACACACAATGTTGTTACTGATAGGAAAATAACCATAGCCCTAGAAGGAAGACCATTTAATTCCACAATTATTCAAACTTGCATTGTTGTGTGGTTGTAAGATAACTTAGGGTAAGCTCTGACTCATAACGACCATACATACAACAGAATGAAACACTGCTCTGTCCTTTGCCGGCCTCACAATTCTTGCTGTACGTGGTAGTTAAGGTTGTGTGTCACCTTGGCTGGACCTGGTTGAGTGCCTGAGAAGCTTGTGATAGTTATTCCCAATGATGAGACTGGCAATCAACTCCCTGGTGGGACCTACCACAAGCAGCTGAGTAGCTGCTTTAGGATTGTGACCTGCTTCCTGTATATAAGAAACAGCTTTGGGAATGGTCTCTAGCTTATGGCATGCTTGAACTCTGCATGTAGCTGTGTCATTGTTCGGCAACCTATCATGTTCTTCCTGCAAGCTTGAGACTTTCAATGGAGTTGAGTTAATGGCCTGCCGTGTGTTTTGGTAACATCAAGACTGTGCCTTTTATTTGTCAACTTGGGCTTGACAGCCTCAGCAGCCAGTAGCTGCCTGAGTTAAGAGATGCCTCTAGCTTCAGGGGGCTGGGAGCAAGAGCCAGAGCTGAAGTCCAAGGTCGAGGGGCTTTCACACAGTCCCTAGAGGCATCACCATTGAGGAAGTTTGATATTGGACTTCTAGTCTCCAAATTGTAAGATAATAAGCTCCTGTTTGTTAAACCATCCCATTTGTGGTATATTTCTTGTCAGAGTGGCACTAGATTACCAAACTCTATTCCTGAACCAATTGTTGCATTCAGTGAGTCAATGCATCTTATTGAGGTCTTCCCTTTTCCGTTGACCCTGCATGATATCAAGCCTGATATCCTTCTCCAGAGAGTGGTCCCTTCTGGCAACATGACCAAATTAGGTCAGGCAAAGTCTGGCCATTCTAGCTTCCAAGGAGCATTGCAGCTGCCCTTCTTCAGGACAGACTTCTTCGTTGCTTTGGCAGTCCATACATGGTACTTTTAGTATTCTTTGCCTACACTATAGCTCAAAAATATCATCTCTTCTTTGGTCATCTTTATTCATTACCCAGCGTTCAATGAACATGCAATGATTGAATATACCACAGCTTGAGTTAGATGCACCTGAGTCTTCAGAGACATCTTTGCTCTTCAGCAATTTAAAGAGGTTTTTTACAGCACATTTGCACAGTGCAATAAGTTGTTTGATATCTCAACTTCTGCTTCCATTGGTGTTGATTGTGGAACTAAGTAATATGAAATCTTTGACAGCTTCAATCTTTTCTCCCCTTATTGTGATGCTTTTTATTGTTCAACTTGTGAGTAATTTTGTTTTCTTGATGTTGAAGTGTAATCCAAACAGAAGACCATAGTCTTTAAGCTTCATTGGTAGTGCTTCAAGTCATCACTACTTTCAGCAAGGGAGGTTGTGTTGTCTGAATATCACAGGTTGTTAGTAAGTCATCCTCCAATCCTGATGCCCCATTTTTTTTATATAGTCCACCTACTCAGCTTATGTGCTAAGCATACAGTTTGAATACATATGGTGAAAAGACACAACACTGACACACTTCCTTCCTGATTTTAAACCATGCAGAATCCCCTTCTTGTGGTTGAATGGCAGCCTCTTGTTCCATGTCCTTGTTCATCATGAACACAGTTAAGTGTTCTGGAATTCACATTCTTTTCAATGTTATCCATAATTTGTTGTGATCCACACAACTGAATACTTTTACATAGTCAAGAAAACATAAGTAAATATCTTTCTGGTAGTCTTTGCTTTTAATCATCTGATATCAGCAATAGTGTTCCATCTTTCACATCCTCTTCTGAATCCACCTTGCATTTCTGGAAGTTCTCTGTCCATATGCTATTGCAACCATTTTGAATTACCTTCAGCAGGACTTTATTTGCATGTGATATTAATATTGAAAGATAATTTCCATGTTCTGTGGGATCACCCTTCTTTATAATGGGTACAAATATGAGTAACCTCCTATCAGTTGGCCAGGTAGCTCTCTTCCAATTTTTTGACATAGACGAGTAAGTGACTCCAGTGCATCCTCCATTTGTTTAAACATCTCAATGGAAATTCTTTCAATTCCTGGAGCCTTGTTTTTATCCAATTCCTTTCCACAGCTTCAACTTCTTCCTTCAATACCATTGGTTCTTGATGATATGTCACCTCCTGAAATGGATGAACATTGACCAGTTTTTCTGGTACAGTGACTGTTATTCCTTCCATCTGCTATTAATGAATGTTTCCTCCATCATGCAATATTTTCCCATAGAAACTTTCAATATTGCAATATGAGACTTTAATTTTTTCTTCAGTTTTTTCAGCTTGATAAATGCTGAGCGTTTCTTCCTGTTTGATTTTCTAACTCCAGGCCTTTGCACATTTCTTTATAATAATTGACTTTATCTTCTTGTGGTGCTCTTTGAAATCTTCTGTTCAGCTCTTTTATCTCTTCATTTTGTGAAAAAAGAAAAACAGTTGAAAAAGAAAGAAAAGAAAGAAACAAGAAGGTTCTTGAAGTCCCTGAAGATTGGATCTGTGCTGGGATAATCCTTATCTGTGGTCACAGTGACCCAAGAGATTAGTCCAAGTGAAAGTTTTTCGATCACTCAGGCCTTGCTGAGCATGTGAGTTACCCTGGGCACATGTATAACTGTCCAAATTATGCACACCTGGATGTCTTTGAACATCCCAGAATCCCAAATACATTTCTCCCAGGGATTTTGAGCCTGGCCTCTCAATTCCCCTGTTTTGCCCCAGGCAGCCATGGGATCCAGAGATTGGATGACTGTACCTCAGGCTATTCCTGGGGCTCCGCTGTCCTGAATTATCTCAAAAATGGAAGAGACCAAGAGCAGTACTTTTTTTTTTTTTTTTTCAGTTCTTTAGATGGTTATTCATCATATTCACAGACTCAAGCACATGACATACTTGGTGAGTAAGGTTTGTTCTGTCCATTCCAGAGCCAGCTTTTAACATATTGTTGTTGTTGTTATGTGCCATCGAGTCAGCCCTGACTCTAGCGACCCCTCCTTGGATTTCCGAGGCAGTATCACTTAAGCCACCATTATTTTAATTCTTGCATTTAATGTATCATTGAAAATATCTGTCACACGCCAATCTCATCTGGTATGTTTTTCATTAAAATTGTGTTTTGTTTGTCATTAGTACGTCTCATGATTTTTCTCAAATGCCATATATATATAAACAAACTCATTACCATAGAGTTGGATCCAACTCACATTGACTGCTCTCTTGGTTTTCACTACAGAAGTTGATTG
>NW_006929591.1:0-713 GCF_000298275.1 Orycteropus afer afer
AAAAATAAATATCATATCGGAAGGAAGGTTGGGCAATCCTACTTCCGTAGTGATACTGCCTCAGAAACCCAAGGAGGGGTTGCTATGAGTCAGGGCTGACTCGAAGGCACATAACAACAACAACAACAACATATATATATATATATATAAAGGTTAACTATGATTTCTTATAAACAAAGCTTTGCTGAAGGTCATAATAAATCAATGTAATAAATGTAAATGTATTTATTTATCAATAAAATCTCTCCAGGCATCATGGAAGTGTTTTTAAGGATAAAACAATCTGTATGCTGAGCAAAGAATCTGAGAAGTTGTAATATATGAAAAAGAATGTGCCATCAGGACTGGAGGGAGACTCATTAACGATCTGTGATATGCAGATGACACAACCTTGTTTGCTGGAAGTGAAGATGACTTGAAGCACTTACTGATGAAGATTGAAGATGATAGTCTGCAGTATGGATTACCTCTGAATATAAAGAAAAAGAAAATCTTCCCAAATGGACCAATAATCAGCCTCACAATAAATGGAGAAAAGATTGAAGTCGTCAAAGATTTCATGTTATTTGGTTCCATAGTCAACACCAATGGAAGCAGTGGTCAAGAAATTAGATAATGCATTGCACTGGGTAAATCTGCTGCAAAAGACTTCTTAAAGTGCTAAAGAGCAAAGATATCTCTTGAAGACTAAAGTGTGCCTAACCTAAGCCATA
>NW_006929591.1:2153-2781 GCF_000298275.1 Orycteropus afer afer
AGCAAGGGCATACTGAATGTTTTGAAATCAGGAAAGGTGTGTTTCAGGGTTATATCCTTTCTCTGTATGCTGAGCAAATACTCTGAGAAACTGGACTACATAAGAAATTATGCTGATAAGAATGTGACATCATGATTGTAGGAAAATTCACTAACAACGTATGGTGTGCAGATGACATAACCTTGCTGATTGATAGCACAAAGGACTTGAAGCACTTATTGCTGAAAGTCAAAGAATATAGCCTTCAGTATAGTTACTTCTCAACATAAAAAATAAATAAATAAAAATTGTCACAACTGGAACAATAAACATCATTATCATAAATGGAGAAAAGATTAAAATTGTCAAAAATTTAATTTCACTTGGATCCATAATCAACACCTATGGAAGAAGCATTCAAGAAAGCAAATGGCAGGTAAGATGGAAGAATAGGTAGGCAAACTACACAGACCATCTTCAACACAGAAAAGGGGAACTAATTAACACAGATACAGAAGATAATTCTGGAGCCATGAGTTTTGAAAGGAAGGATATAAAAGTGGACAAAATTCCAACTAGTAGAAGAATGTGCATGAAAACACCAAAAAAGGAGGTATATGGAGGTGTGGTCTGTCAGCCATCCTGATGG
>NW_006929591.1:5426-6393 GCF_000298275.1 Orycteropus afer afer
GGAATACCATCAAAAGGAATAGCCTATGTGTAATCAGAATTCCAGAACAGGAGGAGAAAAAGTAAAACACTGAGAAAATTGCCCAAGATGTGTTGGAAGAGAACTTCCCTTATCTGAAGAAAGATGAGAATATATCCATTCAGGGAATCCAATGAACCCCAAATAGGATGGAGCTCAAAAGAAAATCATCAAGACATTTCATTATCAAATTCATGAAAAGCAAACACAAAGAATCCTGACAGCAGCATGGGGAAAAAGAAAAGTTACTTACAAAGGACAACCAATATGAATAAGTTATGATTGCTCATGCAAGTGAGAAGACAATAGATTGGTATATAAAACCATGAAAGAGAAAAATTTCCAGCCAAGGATTATATATCTGTCAAAATTATCCCTCAAATATGATGGTGAAATTAGGAGATATCCAGATAAGCAGAAATTAAGGAAATTTGTTAAAATCAGACCAACCTTACAAGATATATTAAAGGGAGATTTATGGACAGAGAACCAATAATAGCAAACAACAACCAACCATTAATACACAAGAAGACATAACCCAGAAACCAACACAGTTATGGACATATTCAAAGTAAAATAAGCTTACAAGAGTGTAAACAGGGAACCAGAGACATCAATTGGCAAATGAGGACAAATACAAACCTAAAAGAGTGGAAAAATAGCGTAGTTACATAACTTCTAAGTGGTAAGGAAGTCAAGAGGGTTGCAAGATACATTGAACTATTATAAACTCAGGGAGAAAATTATAAATCACTAGGTAACCTCAAAGAAAAATGATAAACCTTCAAACCACAACAAAAAAGAGGACAAGCACAAATATTTAGTAAATACTAAAACAATAGCAACAAAGGAAATGATAACACAATTCATAAACATAATGAGCTCAGCACATGAAATTATATGGGACAATGAAACCAGGAACACCATGAAGAAACACATAACAAAATGA
>NW_006929592.1:0-627 GCF_000298275.1 Orycteropus afer afer
GCTTGCATGGTTTCTGCTGAGAAATCAGAGCTTATTCTTACTGGCTTTCCTTTGTAGGTAACTTTTTGTTTTTCCCATGGGGCTTTCAGGATTCTGTCATTGTCTTTGGTTTTGATTAATTTAATGATGATGTGTCTTGGTGATTTTCTTTTGGGATCTATCCTGTTTGGGTTTTGTTGGACTTCCTGAGTGGATATATTCTCATCTTTCATCATATCAGGAAAGTTCTCCTCCAGCAAATCTTGGACAATTCTCTCAGTAGTTTTGTTTTTCTCTTCCTGTTCTGGAATTACAATGACAAGTAAGTTATTCCTTTTGATGGTATTCCACATAAACCTTAGGCTTTCTTCATTTTGTTTTGATTTTTTTTCTGATTGATCCCTTTCCGAAGAAGTATTGAGGTATTTGTCTTCAATCTCATTAATTCTGTCTTCCATTTCATCAATTCTACTCCTTTACCCTCCAATGTGTTATTTATTTCTGACAATTTAGTATTAATGTTCTTGATTTCTATCTGTAGATTTAGAAACATTTCTAATTTTTCATTTATTTTGTCATTTTGTTCTTGTATTTTCTTCCAAAATTCTTCTAAAGTTTTTTCTGTGTTTTCCTTGATCTGTCTCTCAA
>NW_006929592.1:893-1415 GCF_000298275.1 Orycteropus afer afer
GTGTGGGTGTAGTTGTGTCTTATGGGGACTATTGTTGTCTCCCACTCAATTAGACACAAATTACAATTGAATAACCTTCAAAAAACTCTAAGCACATGGACAAAAAACATGTCATGTAATCACACAGGAACAGTAACCAAAAAAATTAAAAAGGGAAAAAGAAGACGAAAAAACAAGAAAACCTGCAATATCTGGGGATAGGGCATTAAGAGAAAAAAAGTAGTGAAGTAGAATAATGAAGGAAAAATAATGGGAAAAATGCAAAAAGAAAAATAAGGAACGGGGTTAACCATGAGAAAAAAGGGGGTAAAAAAAATTAAATTAAAAAGAAATAACAATTTCAACCAGGAGCAGGGAAAAGAAAAAATGTTGAAAACTAGGACCTGGTAGGGGAAGATTAAGAATAATAGTAAAAAGGACAAAAATTTTTATAATAATAGTTGTTTTAAATACAAGCAAACTAATCAGCAGAAAAAGAAAGCAAAAAAGAAAAAAAATAAAAATAAAAAAGAGTGAAAAAAA
>NW_006929592.1:1755-5015 GCF_000298275.1 Orycteropus afer afer
TCTGTGTCTGTGTTAATTGGTTTCCCTTTTCTTTGTTGAAGAGGGTCTGTTCAGTCTTTCTGCCTAGTCTGCCATCTTGCTGGAACTCCCCTACATTATCTCACTTCTAAGGAGCATTCTAGTGGTACACATTCCAAGATAAATTTGTTTGTTCTTCTGGCAATCTATGGTATATTCAATATTCTTTCCCAACAGTATAACTTGAAGGCATCAGTTCTTCTTCAACTTTCCTTATTAATGTCCAACTTTTGCATTGAATATATCATGACTTGTGGGTAAGGCTCACTTTAGCCTTCAAGGTGGTATGTGTGCATTTTTTTTTTCAAGAAAAAGGATAGCAAGTTTGTTATTTTAGTCCAGAGGTCAGAAAGGAGGACATGACATTTATTTTGATTGTTGAAGCATGAGAGGAGTGGTACACATAAAGATGAGAGAGTGACTCTTAGCCCAAAAGTTACAAAGGTGCTGAGTCTGGTAGTTCACTATTTTTGTTTTTCTTTCTTTGTTTAATTTTTAAATTGTGAAATTGTGATCTGAGTACAAATTTGCAAAGGAGATTCATTTACTCTCAACAGTTCATGCACATTTGGTTTCATGGCCCTGATTACAATCCCAACAATAAAAAGCTCTCCTCCTATGTCTTCCCCATGACTACCCCTTCCCTGTGCTTCTTATCTATGCATTCTTTCCTGTCTGTCCAGCTTTCCTGCTAGGCGAATGCTGCTTTTCTGATGTGTCATGGTTGATTAATTGGTGTAGGTATTCTCCTTGTAGGACTTTCTACTGCTTGGCTGAGAGCTAATCCACAGAAGTAAGTCCATTTCCAGGCCTGAAGGATAACCCTGGGCCATAGTTTCAGAGGCTCCACGAGTCTCTATTTGACCACTAATTCTGGTCATTTTTGTTTTTTTAAATTTTGTTCCATATTTTTCCTCTCACTCTATACAGGATCTCCAATTTTGATCCCTTCCCAAGTGGTTGGCATTTGTAGCCAGGCACCATCTAGTTCTTCTGGTCTCAGGGTTATGAGGGCTGAGGTACCCATGGTCCATCACATCATTGGACTAATTGTTTCCATGTCCTTAGACTAATTGTCTCCATGTGAATTTTATTTTCTTCACTCTTCTTTTCTCCAGACAAGGGAAGATCAATAGTTGCAAACAGTTTAAAGAGTCTGCAGCTGGGTAATAGAATAAATTAAAAAGAAATTGATAAATTCCTTCAATCAAATGAAAATAAAAAACAAATATACCAACATTTTGAGGACATAGGAAAAGCAGTGATCAGAGGGCAATTTATAACAATAAGTACACAGATCAAAGAAGAAGAAAGAGACAAAATCAACACCTTAACTCAACATCTCCAGGAATCAGAAAAATAGCAGCAAAAACAGTCTTAAGTCATCAGAACAAAAGATATAATAAAGATTTGAGCAGAAATAAACTATATAGAAAATTGTAAGACAATAAAAAAATAAAAAGACTAGAAGTTGGTTCTTTGAAATAATTAATGAAATTGACAAATCACTGGCAAACTTAAGAAAAAGAATAGAATAAGATGAAAATGACATGAATAAGAAATGAAATGGCAGACTTCACAAGAGATACAACAAACAAACAAAAAAGGATAATATCAGGATACTATGAAGAACTGTACTCCAACAAATTTGAAAACCAAGAAAAAAATGGACAGATTTCCAGAAACACACTACTTACCTAAACTAACACAGACTAAGGTAAAAAAAAATTTAACAGTCCCATAACAAGAAAAAGAACTGAAAAAGTAATTTAAAAAATCTACCACCAACAAAATAGAGTGGGAGTAAAAACGTTGAACAAAATCCAAAAACTCAATAATGAGCTGAATTACTGCTCAGATGGAGTCAGATGAGACCCCTAATACTATGGTCCTGGAATACACTCTGCACCTGGAATAAAACTCACTCACAGGGGCTGGCTCTCAGCCCAAGAGTTAACAACATGTACATGCGGACCACTCAACCCAGGGTGATGCATCCACATATATTTTGGTAATACATCCCTTAGAGCAACAGACCACAGGGCACCAGAGGGGCAACATGCACACAGAGAAAATGCAGGACAAACAGGTGTGCATAATTATGAGGGGCATAGGAGGAGGGTTGCTGAGCAGGAAGGGGAGGAAGACTGGGTTAGGGTTGCGCATGCTGAAACTAAAGGTACACATAACATTGAAAGTAAAACAAACTCTTAAAATAATAACACAAATAATGTCTTGGCCCAGACAGTTACACTGTAGAATTCTACCAAATAATCAGAGAAGAGCTGACACCAATCCTACTCAAATTATTCCAGAACATAGAAAAGGATGGCATCCTCTCAAATTCATTTTATGCAGCAAACATAACCCTGATACTAAAACCAGGCAAAGACACTATTAAAACGGAAAAATATAGACCAATATCCCTCATGAATATAGAGTCAAAAATCTTTAACAAGATTCTGGCAAGATGGCGGCCTAGGCAGAAAGACTGCACAGACACTCCCCAACAAAGAAAAGGGAAAACAATTAAAATCGACACAGAAGATAATCTTGGACCACTGAGCCTTGAAGGGAAGGATATAGAAGTGGACTAAACCCCAACTAGCAGAAGAATTTGCATGAAAATACCAAAAAAGGAGACATGGAGATGTGGTTTGGCAGAGATTCTGAGTGATCCTGATGGCACAGACAACTTGGAGATTCCTGAATGGTGGTAGGACCTAAGAATTAACCTAAAAATCAGAACTGTGGACATTTGCCAGTCTGGAGGACACCGCCATTTTGAAGGTTTAAAAAGCAGCTTGACTATTTTGGATATTTAAAGAGACAGTGCTCTCACAGTTTCCTGGGGCTTAAGAACACGTTCTGCTTTCCAGCAACCCCAAGGACACTCGGGACCTGCAAGATTGAAAAGGTACGACAATTCTCATGTTACTCTTAAACCCCACACCCACTGGGTGAATGGAGGTGTGGCCAGCCCCCACTCCACCTACTTTCGGGGTCGACAGGAACTCCATCATAGTCTGTGTGCTCAGACGGAGCCTGGGTGCCCTGCTCTGTCCTCCACTGATTTCTTTTTCTTTTTTTCTCTTTTTTTATTTTTATTTTTTTCTTTTTTGCTTTCTTTTTTCTGGTGATTAGTTTGCTTGTATTTGCCTGTTTTAAAACAACTAATATTATTAATGGGAGCTCTGGTAGCACAGTGGCTAAGACACTTGCCTGCTAACCAGACGGCTGGT
>NW_006929593.1:0-725 GCF_000298275.1 Orycteropus afer afer
ATAACAACAACAACAACATGAAGAAATGTACTCCAACAAATTCAGAAATCTAGAAGAGATGGACAGATTTCTAGAAACATATTACTTACCTAAACTAACAGAGGCTGGGGTGGAAATTTTAAACAGGCCCATAAAAGAAGAAATTTAACAGGTCATAAAAAAAAATTACCAAAAAAAAAAGCACTGGCCCAGACAGTTTCACTGGATAATTCTACAAAACATTCAGAAGAACTGACACCAATCCTACTCAAACTATTCCAGAACATAGAAAAGGATGGAATTCTCCCAAATTCATTTTATGAAGCAAGCTTAATGTTGATACCAAAACCAGGCAAAGATATCATTCAAAAGGAAAACTGCAGACCAATAGCTCTCATGAATATAGATGCAAATTTCTGCAACAAAATCCTAGCCAATAAACTCCAACCACATATCAAAAAAATAACACATTATGACCAAGTGGGGTTCATATCAGGTATGCAAGGATGGTTCAACATTAGAAAAACAATCAATGTCATCCACTTCATAAACAAAACAAAGGAAAAGAACCACATGATCACATCAATTGACACAGAAAAGGCATTTGATAAAATCCAACACCTTTTCCTGATAAAAAACGCTCAGTGAAATAGGAATAGAAGGGACATTCCTCAACATAATAAAGGGCATTTATGCAAAACCAACAGCCAACATTATTCTTAATGGAGAAAGACTGAAACCATTCC
>NW_006929593.1:3300-3878 GCF_000298275.1 Orycteropus afer afer
CTAGTAGCAAAGTTCAACAAGACAGAAAATAACAAATGCTGGCGAGGTTGTAGAGAGATTGGGACTCTCCTACACTGCTGGTGGGACTGTAAAATAGTACAACCATTATGGAAAGCAGTATGGCAATTCCTTCAAAAGTTGGAAATAGAAGTACCATTTGACCCAGCCATTCCATTACTAGGCATATACCCTAAAGAAGTGAGAGCCATGACAAAAACAGATATATGCACACCCATGTTCATCACAGCATTATTTACAATAGCCAAAAGATGGAAACAAGCTAGGTGTCCATCAACTGAGGAATGGATAACCAAACTATGGTCCATACACACAATGGAATACTGTGCAACACTAAAGAACAATGTAGAATCTGCAAAACACCACATAACGTGGATGAACTTAGAGGACATTATGCTGAGGGAGTAAGTCAATCACAAAAGGACAAATATTGTATCAGTCCGTTATTGTAAAAGTTAAGGAAAGGTTTACCTATAGAAGGAAATTTTCTTTGTTGGTTACCAGGGGTGGGAGAGGAGGGGAGGGAATGCTGTTAGATAGATAGAGATAAATATTGATTT
>NW_006929593.1:6293-7059 GCF_000298275.1 Orycteropus afer afer
AAAAAAAAAAAAAAAAAGATTGTTTGGCTATCCTGTTGTTGTTGTTATATGCTGTCAAGTTGAACCCGACTCATAGCAACCCCTCCTTGGGTTTCCGAGGCAGTATCACTTCAGAAGTAGATTACCCCATCTTTCTTCCAAGGAGTGGCTGGTGGGTTTGAACCACCAGCCTTCTGGTTAACAGTCAAGTTCTTTAGGCACTACGCTACCAGAGATCCTAGGCTATATGTATTTCAGTATAAACTTTAAGGTCATACTTGCCAATATCTGCATAAAGGCTAGTTTGGATTTTGATAGGGATTGTGTTTGGTCTGTAGATCAATTCAGAGTGTATTGCCATTTTAACATAATGTCTTCCAATCCATCAACATAAGATGTCTTTCCCATTATTTATATCTTTTTTTAATTTTCTTCAATAATATTTTGTAGACTTTAGTATACAAATCCTATACTTCTTTTGTTAAAATTATTCCTAAGTATTTCATTCTTTTTGGTGCCATTGTAAAAAGAATTGTTTGCTTTATTTTATATTCAGATTATTTATTGATAGTGTATAGAAATACAATTTATTTTTATATATTAATCTTGTATCCTTCAACCTTGTTTGAAATGTTTATTAGTTCAAATACGTTTTTAGCAGATTCTCAGGAGCTCTGGTAGCATAGTGCCTAAAAGCACTTGACTGCTCACCAGAAGGCTGGCGGTTCAAACCTACCAGCCACTCCTCGGAAGGAAGGTTGGGCAATCCTACTTCCGTAGTGATACT
>NW_006929594.1:0-1387 GCF_000298275.1 Orycteropus afer afer
AAAAAAAATAAATAAATAAAATAAAATAAAAAAAAATATGACTATTGAAGAGCTGCTGTCTTAAAGTAGAGTCAACCTTGATGTGAATGGAGGAAAGCTTTATGGACCTTCATTTCCTAATGTGACACAACTAAAAATTAGAAGAAACAGCTGAAAACATCCATTAATAACTGGAATGTGGAATGTACAAAGTGTGAATCTGAGAACTGAATCTGAAAACAGGAAGCTGTGAAAAACGAAGTGGAACACATAAAGATCGGCATTCTAGACATTAGTAAGCTGAAATGGACTGGAATTGGCCATTTTCCATCGGAAAATTATATGACCAATTATGCTGGGAATGACAAATTGAAGAGGAATGGTGTCACAGTTGTCATCAAAAAGAACATTTTAAGATCTATTTTGAAATATAATCCTGTCAGTGATAGGATAATATCCCTATGCTTTTAAGGAAAACCAGTTGTGTTAGACTGGATTCTCTAGAGAAACAAAACCAGTAAAATTTATATAGAGAGAAAAAGAGAAATTTATCTTAGGAAAATGGCTCAGACACTTATAGAGGCTGCCAAGTCCAAAGTTTTTGGATCAAACATCAAGCTGGAGGATTTTCCCAACTCACACAGCTGCAGGGGCTGAGGAGCTCAAGGTTGGCAGGCAGTACACTGGCTGTTGACTCCAAAGAATGATGAATCCAAGATGTCCAGACAGAATGGTGGATTGCTCACTCACGGACAGTTGTAGGCAGCACAACAGAATCCTGATCCACAGAAGATTGCCTCTTTTCCCATGATGTCCATAAACATACTGGAAGCAGGCCATACTCCTAGGGAAACCCTTTCAATGGACTGGCTGCTCAAAACATATTCATCTAATCCCATCATGGGAATAACCACATCACAATTGCTTAAACCTCACAGAATTGTGGTCCAGCCAAGTTGACACACAGCTCCAACTATCACAGTCCACCCCTTGTCAACTTGACGGTTGTACACATCTTCTTAACCATATGTTCTTGTTGTTCTTGTTATGTGCCGTCGAGTTGGACCTGACTCATAGCGACCCCTCCTTGGGTTTCCAAGGCAGTATCACTACGGAAGTAGATTGCCCCATCGTCCTTCTGAGGAGTGCTGGTGGTTTTGAACCACCAGCCTTCTGGTTAGCAGTCAAGTGCCTTAGCTGCTATGCTACCACAGCTCCCTCTTAAGCATATATAATCTCTAAATAAGGACAATTATAAAGTCATATTTGTGCCTAACATGATATGCTAACACACATACAACCAAAATGCATTAACCTTATTTACATTTCACATTTCATAACAGAAGGAAACAAAAATATTTGATGCACATATACAATGAAGAAATATAACAGTCGTTTCTGCAACTGG
>NW_006929594.1:1842-4965 GCF_000298275.1 Orycteropus afer afer
ATTCAATGCAATCAGTATTGTGTCTCCAGGTGGGAGTGTTCCTCCCTTTGGGACTAAGATCTCCAGACCCACAGAGCATAGGGTAGCAGGGACAGGAAGCAAAAATATTTTGAATGGGTCACTAGCAGTAATAGTGAGTGGTATCACTCCCGTTTCCACCCTTGGTTCCTGGACCCCTGAATCCTGATTATTGGAGAAACAGAACCATATATTGGATGCTGGTTTAGAGCATATATAGCCTCCTGGAGAACATTGCCCCAACCCTTCAAGGTATTGCCACCTAGCTGGTCCCTTAATTGTGTTTTCAGTAGGCCATTCCATCATTCTATCAAGCCAGCTGCTTCAGCATGATGGGGAACATGGTAAGACCAGTGAATTCCATGAGCATAGGCCCACTGCGGCAATTCATTTGCTGTGAAGTGAGTCCCTTGATCTGAAGCAATGCTGTGTGGGATACTATGATGGTGGATAAGGTATGCTGTAAGTCCACACATGGTAGTTTTGGCAGAAGCATTGCATGCAAGGAAGAGGAATCCATATCCAAAGTATCTATTCCAGTAAGAACAAAACATTGTCCTTTCCATGACAGAAGTGGTCCAATGTAATCAACCTGCCACCATATTACTGGCTGATCACCCCAAAGAATAGTTCCCTTTTAATGGATTGGCTGCTCAAAACATATTCATCTGATTCCATCATGGGAATAATGACATCACAATTGTTTAAACCACACAGAATTGTGGTCCAGCCAAGTTGACACACAGCTCGAAATCACACCAGTTAATACTACTATTATTCAAATTTATACACCAACCCTAAAGTCAAAATGAAGAAATCTTCTAAAAATCTTGAAGATTTTTACCACCTTCTGCAGTCCACAACTGGCCAAGCATACAATCAAGATGTACTTATGTTATCTCACAACTCATCCGGTGTTTTGGTCATCAGTGTTCAGTGAGTCAAGTCTTTTCTTCACGTGGTCTGTAAATTCAGGTGGGATGTGATTAAGGTTGTACTCTGGCTCTTTGAAATGCAAAAGTTGGAAACAAAGACAAGGCATCAATAATTGAAAAATATGGCATGGTGACAGAAATGACACAAGACAAATCACTTATTTATAAATACCCTTTTTTTCCACAACATAAATGGCGACTATATACATGGACCTCACCAGATGGAATACAAAGAAGTCAAATTGACTATGTTCGTGGAAAGAGGCAATAGAAAGCCTCAATATCATCAGTCAGAACAAGACCAGGAGCTGACTGTGGAACATACGATCAATTGCTCATATGCAAGTTCATGAGGAAGCTGAAGAAAATTAAAACAACCCATGAGAAACAAAGTACAACCTTAATTACATCCCACCTGAGTTTAAAGACCACATGAAGAAAAGACTTGACTCACCGAACACTAATGACCAAACACCAGATGAGTTGTGGGATGACATTAAGACTATCTTTATGAAGAAAGCAAAAGGTTGTTAAAAATACAGGAAGGGAAGAAAAGACCAAAATGGATGTCAGAGGAGACTCTGAAACTTGCTCTTGAATGGAAAGTACCAAACCAAAAAACCAAACACACTGCTGTCGAGTCAGATCTGACTCATAGTGACCCCTCCTTGGGCTTTTGAGGTGGTATCACCATGGAAGTAGATTGCCCAACCTTCCTACTGAGTGTTAAGTGTTTTTAAGTGCTATTTTGATTAGTTATTATTTTTTTAAACTTCATCTCTTGGCTTTGAACCGCCAGCCTTCTGGTTAGCAATACCTAAAACAAATAGGAAAACTGATAAGAGAGCTGAACAGAAAATTTCAAAGGGCAGCTTAAGAAGACAAAGTCAATTACTATGATGAAATGTGCAAAGTTGTGGAATTAGAAAACCAAGAGGGAAAAAGACACTTAGCATTTCTCAAGCTGAAAGAAATGAAGAAAATATTTAAATCAGTAGTTGCCATACTGAAGAATTTTAAGGGCAAAATATTGAACACCACAGGAAGCATCAAAAGAAGGCAAAAGGAATACAGTCACTGTATGAAAAATAATTAGGTGATGTTCAGTCATATCAAGAGGTAGCATATGATCAAGAACCCATGATACTGAAGGAGGAAGTCCAAGCTGCACAGAAGGAATTGCTGAAAAGCAAGGCTACAGGAACTGATGGAATACCCCATTGAGATGTTTAAACAAACAGATGATGCAGTACTGGAGGTTCTCATTCATGTATGCCAAGAAATTTGGAAGATAGCTACCTGGTCAACCAACTGGAAGAGATCCATAGTTATGCCCATTCCAAAGAAAAGTGATCCGACTGATTGTGGAAATTATTGAACAATAGCATTAACATCACACAAGTAAAATTTTGCTAAAGATAATTGGAAAACGATTTCAGCAGTATATTGACAGAGAACTGCCAGAAATTCAAAGCAGATTCAGAAGAGTGTATGGAACAAGGACTATCACTGTTGATGTCAGATGGATCTTGGCTGAAAGAAGAGAATACCAGAAAGATTGTTTTATTGACTCTGCAAAAGCATTCAACTGTGTGGATTATAACAAATTCTGTATAGCATTGCAAAGAACGGAAATTCTAGAACACTTAATTGTGCTTATGAAGAAGTGGTACATATACCAAGAAGCAGTCACTCAAACAAAACAAGGGGATATTAAAAGCAGCAAAGGTGTACATCAGGATTGTATCCTTTCACCACACTTATTCAATCTTTATGCTCCTTTCACCATACTTACTCAATCTCTATGCTGAGCAAATAGTCCAAGAAGCTGGACTATATGAAAAAGAATGTAGCACCAGGATTAGAGGAAGACTCATTAACAACCCGTGATATGCAGATGACACAACCTTGCTTGCTAAAAGTGAATATAACCTGAAGCATTTATCAATGAAGATTAAAGAACACAGCCTCCAGTATATATTAAACCTCACCATAAAGAAACCCCTATTACTGGACCAATAAGCAAAATCGCGATAAATGGAGACAAGATTGAAGGTGTCATCCAACACCGATTTCTGATCAAAACTCTCAGCAAAATAGGAATAGAAGGGACATTCCTCAACATAATAAAAGGCATTTATGCAAAACCAACAGCCAATATTACCCTCAA
>NW_006929595.1:0-1528 GCF_000298275.1 Orycteropus afer afer
GAAGTTTTCTGTAGATTTTGGAGATAAGTCCTTTGTCAGATATGTCATAGGCACATATTTTCTCCCAATCTGTAGGTTCTCTTTTTACCCTTTTGATGAAATCTTTCAATGCACACAAGAATTTAATTTTTAAAAGGTCCCAGTCATCTAGCTTCTCTTCTATCTTCTGGACATTCTGGATTATGCTTAACAGTCTATTTATGCCATAAATTAGGGCTCCTAGATTTGCCCCTATTTTATCTTTGATGAGTTTTATAGTTTTGGGTTTTACATTTAAGTCTTTGATCCAGCTTGAGTTTGTTTTTGTGTATGGAGTGAGCTATGGGTCTTGTTTCATTTTCTACAGGTGGATATCCAGTTTTGCCAGCACCATTTGTTAAAGAGGCTGTCTCTCCCCATTTAATGGGCTTTGGGCCTTTGTCAAAGATCAGTTGTCTATAGATGGATGAGTCTATGTCTGAACTTTTGATTCTGTTTCATTAGTCTGTCTGTCTATCATTGTACCAATACCAAGCTGTTATGACTACTGTGGCTATATAGTAGTTCTTAAGATCTGGGAGTGTGAGACCTCCCATTTTGTTTTTTCTTCTTGAGAAGTGCTCTGCTTATTCAAGGTCTCTTTCCTTTCCATATGAAATTAGTAATTAGTTTGTCCATGTCCTTAAAAAATTTTGTTGAAATCTGCATCAGGATTGCGTTAAATGTGTAGATTGTTTTAGGTAGTGTTGACATTTTCACAATGTTTAGTCTACCTATCCATGAACAAGGCAGGTTCTTCCATTTATGTAGTACCCTTGTTGTCTATTGTAACAGTGTTTTCAGTTTTCTCTGTATGGGTCTTTTGTGTCTCTGGTGAGGTTTATTTCTATATATTTTATCTTTTTCATAGCTATAGTGAATGGTATGGTTTCCCTTATTTCTTTATCAGAGGAGTCCTTGTTGGTGTAGATAAATCCAGCTGATTTTTGTATGTTGATCTTATAACCTGCCACTTTATAGGATCATATCATCTACAAATAGAGATAGTTTTAATTGCTCTTTGCCAATATGTATGCCTTTTATTTCTCTTTCTTGCCTTATTGCCCTGTCCCGGACTTCCAATACAATGTCAAATAGAAGTGGTGATAGAAGACATCCCTGTCTGGTTCCTATTCATAAGAGGAATGCCTCGAGTCTTTCTCCATTAATAATGATGTTGCCATTGGCTTTGCATATATACCCTTTTTTATGTTGAGGAATTTCCCTTCTATCCCTATTTTGCTGAGACTATTAAACAGGAATGGATGTTGTATTTTATCAAATGCCTTTTCTGCATCAATTGATATAATCATATGGTCCTTTTCCTTTGTTTTGTTTATGTGGTGGATTAAATTTGGAATGATTTTCTGATGTTGAACAACCCTTGCAAACCTGGTTTGAATCTCACTTGTTCCGGATGTGTTAATATTTTTATATGTTGTTGGACTCTGTTGGGCAGGATTTTGTTAAAGATTTTTGCATCTATGTTCATGAGTGATATTGGTCTGTA
>NW_006929595.1:2503-4991 GCF_000298275.1 Orycteropus afer afer
TATATGTCTATGAGTTCCAGCTGGTTGATTGTACTGTTAAGTTCTTCTGTATTCTTGTTGAATTTTTTTCCCATTGACCTGTCCCTCCTTGAAAGTGGTGTGTTAAAGTTTCCTACTACTATTGTGAAATTGTTTATTATCCCTTTTAATTAAAAATGGAGTCTCATCAGTAATCGCCATGCTATTTCCCTCTAGCATCTTAGTTCTTGAAAAACTAGGTACAGCAGTTTGAATTAGAGATTTTGGTGCTTTGAAAAGCACCAAATTTGAATCAGAGTGCACCAAACACAGAGGAGTAGAATTAGATGAAAGGCACAGAGAAAGAAATTAAGGACGATCTACCCAGTGTAGGGCAGATGGGCAGCTGAGAGAGGCCACTGGAGACTTCCCTGGAGGAGTGACTCGTGGATGAGGGCAGCCACCTGAGACTTCCCTGGGCCAAGGCAGAAGACACTCTATATCAGCATACCAGTGACCACACCAACATACCAGCAAACACCCCAAAGATCTACCTTCAGCACCTGATGTTATTGGTAACTTGGGTTGGCTAGGTGCAAACAGGCACACGCAGTACCACTGAAACCCAAACAGAGAGATCACTGGTGCTCCAGAAGGATGAGTTCGCTCCCCCCTCAGGGGGTCACTGAGTGGGCTTTGGTCATCTTAGGTGGCATTGAGAGGTCTGTGCTTGTCTTTGTCACTGATATCAGGACCATAGATTACTAGCAGGCACTCTCCTGATGCCAGCACAGCTGAAACCACATGCATCTTTGGTGCCACAGGTGGGCAGTATCACAGACAAACTCCTGAGCCGTTTGAAGTCTGGGCAAATTAGGCTGGCATTGCGGGCAGATGGGGTGGGGAGAGAGGAATCCACGGCTGAGTGCCGACCTGGGAATTTGCCTTGGATTGGCTTTTTGGCACTGAAGGACCTTGGGAAGAGGGTCTTTGCATGTGTCTGAGCCTGGCAGAAAGTGGCAATACCTTAACAACAGGAATCTTTCCTGAAATTGAGCAGTAGGTTTGTAAATAACAGTACAAGGTCATCAGTGGCAGCCCACTAAAAGCCCTAGAAACTGACCCTAGAAACAGCAAGCTTTCCTTCTTCCACTCTCACCTTCTCCACCAATAACTTCACTCATTCAATAGAAGAAACCATATTCAGCCAGCATAAAACCTATCAGTTTGAACTCTAAAACCTCTTTACGACAAACAGAAACACATATCCACATTCCACACAGTGATCCCACCATCACAAAGAAAACTGCAGAGCAACTCAGCATACCTGAATCAATAATAAAATAAAATACACCTGCTTCACCTTTTCAAAATATCAAACCATAAAACCAAGGCAAAATAAATGAACATGTAACTAGCAGTTAAAGACAACCTAAAAATGTCTAGGAAACAACAGGCAACCTCAAATCAAACAAACAAACAAACAAAAAAAAAAACAGGACAAGGCATTAGAAGCAAAACCACAAACAAAGATCTCATTATACATGGAGGAAGAGGAAGCAATAGAATTTTGTGAGAAGGAATTTAGAAGATATGTTTATAGAGCTATACAAAAGCCTAAGGAAACCCCAAACAGAAACAAGGAGAACACAGACAGATTCCTGGAGGAACTCAGGAAAATCATTGAGGGACAGAATATTAATGCACAATCAGAACTCATACAAAAACAGCAGTTAGAAATGCAGAAGATGTCTATTGATATGCAGAGCATCAGCACTAAAATGACAGAACTGTACAACAAAGTAGAACCTCAAAAGAGCAGATTAGAACTGGCTGAAGAATGCATATCCCAACTAGAAGACAAATCCCTAGACATTAGCCTGTATTAAGAAAAATCAGAATGAAGATTTAAGAGAAATGAAGAGAACCTAAGAATTATATACAATGACATGAGATGAAACAATATAAGACTCATTGGAATTCCAGAATAAGAAGAGGTGGAAAATAACCAATGATAAAATTGTGGAAGACCTGCTAACAGAAAACTTTCCCCATATCATGAAGGAAGAAAAGATACTTGTCCAAGAAGCTCATAGAACCCCACACAAGGTAGATCCCAAAAGAAAAACACCGAGGTGTATTATAATCAAACTTTCCAAAACCAAAGACAAGGAAAAAATTTTGAGAACTGCCTGGGAAAAAAGAAATATTACTTATAATAATCAAACAGTTAGGCTGAGCTCTGATTATTCAGCAGAAACCATGCAGGCAAGAAGGTAATGGGACGGCATATATAAAATTCTGAAGAAAAAAACTTCCAACCAAGAATCCTATATTCAGCCAAATTATCCATCAAATATGAGGGTGAAATCAAGACATTCTCAGATAAACAGAAATTAAGAGACTTTGTGAAAACCAGACCAACCCTACAAGGAATGCTTAAGGAAGTCCTACCAATAGAGAACCCACAACAGAGATCAGCAAAACCAGGATATATGACATCAACTCTAAAACCAAATTAGAAATAGAA
>NW_006929596.1:0-973 GCF_000298275.1 Orycteropus afer afer
TGTTAATTGGTTTCCCTTTTCTTTGTTGAAGAGGGTCTGTGCAATCCTTCTGCCTAGTCCGCCATCTTGCCCCGCCTCCTCTTTTTACTTTTTTTGCCCAAGTCTTTTGATGTGGCAAAATGGTTAATTTTTAGGACGTCCCAGTCATCAGTTTGTCATCTGCTATTTGTGCATTTTTAGTTATTTTTGATAATGTGTTTATGCCATGTATTGGGGACACTAAATTTGCCTCTATTTTTCCTTTGATTATCTTTATAATTTTAGGTTTATGTCTTTGATCCATCTTGAGTTAGTTTTTGTATAGTTTTTGTTTTGAGATACGGATCCTGTTTCAGTTTTGTGCAAATGGGTACCCAGTTTTGCCAGCACCATTTGTTAAAGGGACTATCTCTTCTCCATTTAATGTGTTTTGAACCTTTGTCAAAGATCAGCTGTCGGTAAGTGGCTGGATTTACTTCTGGATTTTCAATTCTGTTTCATTGGTGTATGTGTCTGTCATTGCACCAATACCAGGCTATTTTGACTACCATGGCTGTGTAGTAGGATAAGAGATTGGGAAGTGTGAGCACTCCTTCTTGTTCTTCTTCAGTAGTGGTTTGCTTATCTGATGTCTCTTTCCTTTCCATGTAAAGTTGGTGGTTAGTTTTTTCCATCTCTTTAAAGAATGACTGTGGAAACTGAACCAGGATTGCATTGTATCTGAAGATTGCTTGGGGTAGTATTGAGATTTTCACAATGGTATGTCTTCCTATCCATGAGCATGGTATATTCATCCCTTTTTGTAGGTCTCTTGATTTCTTATAATAGTGGTTTATATTTTCCTTTGTATAGGTCTTTTGTATTTCTGGTTAAGTTTATTCCTAAGTACTCTGTCTTCAAGGTTGTTGTTGTTGTTGTTGTTATGTGCTGTCGAGTCAGCCCTGACTCATAGCGACCCCTCCTTGGGTTTCCGAGGCAGTATCACTACGGAAGT
>NW_006929596.1:1710-2135 GCF_000298275.1 Orycteropus afer afer
GTGCCTTGCCTGGTTTTGGTATCAGGGTGATGCTTACTTCAGAGAAGGATTTCAGAAGTATTTTATCCTTTTCTACAGTCTGGAATAGTTTGAGTAGAATTGATGTTATCTCTTCTCTGAATATTTGGTACAATTTGCCAGTGAAGCTCTGTGGCCCAGGACTTTGTTGTTGGGAGTTTTATTTTTTTTTTTTTAAATGATCTGTTCATTTTCTTCAATTGTGATAGGTCATTTTAAATTGTCCATCTCAAATTGTGTTAGTTTTGGGGTACCATGTTTTTAGAAATTTGTCTACTTCTAGGTTTTCAAATTTGTTGTAGTACAGTTCCTCATACTGTTAATATCCTTTTAATTTCAGTTTTTTTGTACCATCACCTATTTCATTTCCTAACTTTGCTAGTGGTTTGCCAATTTTGTTAATCCTT
>NW_006929596.1:2235-4223 GCF_000298275.1 Orycteropus afer afer
CCTGGCCCACTGAAGCTAGAGGCATCTCTTCACTCAGGCAGCTACTGGCTGCTGAGGCTAACAAGCCAAAAGTCGACAAATAAAATAGCACAGTCTCGATGTTACCAAACCACATGGCAGGCCATTCATTCAAGTCCATTGAAAGTCCCAGGGTCAGCAAAGCATAGCAGACTGCTGAGCAACGACATGGCTACATGCAGGGTTCAAGCATGCCATAAGCTAGAGACAACATAACCAAAGCCTGGTCACAATAGATTCCACCATGGAGATGATTACCAGTGTCATCATGGGGAATACTATATCCAGCTTCCCAGCCACTCGACCAGGCCTAACCAAGTTGACACACTAACTTAATCACCACATTTAGTTTCCATGTATTTGACTTTATCCCTTCATGATCTTGTTGGTTATTTCTAACTTTATAGCATTGTGATCTGAGAAATTGTTTTGTAGTTTTTTGATGTTTTTAGATTAATTGAGGCATGCTTTCTGGCCTAACATGTGGTCTGTTCTGGAGAATGTTCCATGTGCACTCGAAAAGAATATATATCGTGCTGGTGTTGGGTGGAGTGTGCTGTATATGTCTGTGAAGTCAAGTTGGTTAGATTTTTGATTGTTTAGATTTTTCTGTATTTTCAGTTTCTTTCTAGTTGATCTGTCTTTGATTGATATCTCCTACTATTATAATTGTCAAACAATATTATTAATATCACACACAAGTAAAATTTTGCTGAACCTAATTCAAAAATACTTGCAGCAGTATATTCACAGAGACCTTCCAGAGGTTCAAGCTGGAATCAGAAGAGGGCATGGAATGAGGGATATCATTGCTGATGTCAGATGGATCTTGGCTGAAAGCAAAGAATACCAGAAAGATGTCTGCCTGTTTTTCATTGACTATGCAAAGGCATTGGACTTTGTGGATTGTAAGAAATTACGGATAATATTGTGAAGAATGGGAATTCCAGAATATTTAATTGTGCTCATGAGGAACTAGTACATAGAGCAAGAAACAATCATTTGAACAGAACAAAGGGATACGTGTTTTAAAATTAAGAAAGGTGTTTGTCGCCCTGGAGAAAACAATCATGGGAGAAGGAAGGGCTACTTATGCACAGGGAGACAGCTCAGGGGGCAGGAGAGTATGGAGGGATGGACACTGGAAGAGGTAGCTATGGGGAGGAAGTGGGAGGGGAGCTGTTGCATTGTGCTAAACTGTGGTCAATGACATGAGACAAAGTATATGTGAACTGCTGTATGGAAAGGGAATTTGCTCTGTAAGTCTTCACCCAAATCACAATAAAATAAAATAATAAATAAATAAAGGTGTGTGTCAAGGTTGTATCCTTTCACCATACTTGTTCAGTCTGAGCAAATAATCCATGAGCCTGGACTCTATGAAGAGGAATAGAGCATCAGGATTGGTAGAAGACTGCAATATGCAGATGACACAACCTTGCTCGCTGAAAGTGAAGATGACTTGAAGCACTTGCTGACAAAGATCAAAGACTACAGCCTTCAGTATGGATTACACCTCAACATAAAGAAATTGAAAATCTTCATAACTTGACCTATAAGCAACAGTACAATGAATGGAGTAAAGATTGAAGTTGTCACGGATTTCATTTTACTTGGATCCACAATTAAACACTCATGAAAACAGCAACCAGGAAATCAGATGTTACATTTCACTGAGCAAATCTGCTTCATGAGACCTCTTTAAAGTGTTAGGAGCTAAGATGACACTTTGAAGACTAAAGTATGCCAAACCCAGGCCACGGTATTTTAAGTAGCCTCATATACATGTGAAATCTGGACAACGAATAAGGAAGACCAAAGAAAAGTTGATGCCTTCCACTGTTGTATTGGTGAAGAATACTGAAAGTACCGTGGACTGCCAGAAGAATGAACAAATCTGTCTTGGAAGAAGTACAGCTGGAATGATCCTTAGAAGTGGGAATGGCTAGACTTCATCTCACCTACTTTGG
>NW_006929597.1:0-1134 GCF_000298275.1 Orycteropus afer afer
AGTGAAAAGAATTATGAAACAGGCTTATTTATTAGTAGTTGTATCCTCCTTTCTCAAGGACAAAAACTATTTGCTTAAAAATGCTAATGTAACAAAATGAATTCAATAAAGGCATCTAAGTGAAATAGTTCAGAGCTTCGATTGTTGCTGAAACACATTTACATGGCATTGAGAAAAATTGAATTTGGGCCAAAGAGCTTGTGATCCTGCCTGTGTGTCCAAAATTAACATAGAATGCTTCCAAGTTATAATGTTTAAAGCCGTCTTGATAGAAGCTCTCTTTATCAGAGAGTCTAACATTCAATATCCTACCAAAACTTGAGTTTATTGCTTGCCAAAAAAATGAGGATATCTATTGTAGGATACTATTTATCTGTACAAAGCACACTGACAAACTTATATAGGGTAATGGGAAGTGTAGAAGTCAAGTGATGGCTCTCTTTCAAAGAGTGAGGTTGCATTGATTGATGGTTAATAGATGTACTGTATCACAATTAATCATAGAAAATTGTCTTGGTTATAATGGATTAAACCAGTCTTGGTAGTTGCTAATTGCTATGGCTAAAAAACAAGTCTTTTCCTTTTTAAAATCATAAGACTGAAGAATGGATCAGAGATAACATGATACTGTATCATATGAAGTAATTGGGATCCATAGTAAAGTGTGTATGCACACGTGCACACACATATGCATGTTCTGAACATTGCATAAAGCTACTGTGGCTTACATTACATAATACCCAGCCAGAAACTACTTTCATTATCTTTTCCCAGGAATTTGGAGAACAGTCTTCTCAGTCATATTATAACTAAAAACAAACAAACAAACAAATAAACAAACAAAAACCAAGCAAACTAACTACCATTGAGAAGATTCTGACACATAGTGACCCCTTTTTGGTTTCCCAGGCAGTAAATTTATATGGAAGTAGATTGGCCAGTCTTCCTTCTGCAGAGCAGGTGGTGGGTTTGAACTGCCAACCTTCTGGTTAGTAGTTAAATGCTTTAGGCACTATGCCGCTAGAGCTCCTTCTATGATAACTAAGAGGGTGCAATTAAAACCTCACCACTGGTTTAGAGCATGCCTAATAAGAAGCCAGAGCTATTCATTCACTGTATCACTAAAATACATAT
>NW_006929597.1:4834-6050 GCF_000298275.1 Orycteropus afer afer
GTATCAAATATCTAATCACCCAGAGCATCACTTCTTCAAGTACTTGATCTATTGGTGGTACTATTTTGTGTATTAATGTTGCCACCTCATGGCACAGATTAGCAGGGCCCTCTTTACTAACAGACACAGAGTCACTAGTGTCTTTAAGATTAATCAAACTGGAGAACCAATTTAGGAAGCCCATCCTTATGATTTTATCTCTCTAGAACAGTCTCAGTACCAAATGTGTTAGACTGAGTTCTCTAGAGAAACAAAATGAGTAAAGCTTATATATAAGTATATTTATAGAAATTTATCTTAGGAAAATGGCTCACACACTTATAGAAGCTAGAAAGTCCAAAGTTCCTGGATCAAACATCAAGCTGGAGGCTTTTCCACGTCAAGCTGGAGGCTTTTCCTGACTCTTGAAGTCACAGTGACTGAGGAGCTCAAAGCTGGCAAGCAGTACACCAGTTGTTGACTCCAATGAATGACGAATCTAAGATCTCCTGGCTGAATGGTGGCTTGTTCACTCACAGACAGTTGTAGGCAGCACAACAGAATCCTGATCCACAGAAGAATGTCTCTTTTCCCAGAATGTCCATAGATATCCTGGAAGCAGGCCACACCCCTAGAGAAAATCCCTTTCAATAGATTGCCTGCTCAGAACATAGTCATCTGATCCCATCATGGAAATAATCACATCACAACAGCTTCAACCACACAGAATTGTTCTCCAGCCAAGTTGACACACAGATCCAACTATCACACCTTGGAGCCAAAAAAAACCTCATATTTAACATAGCCTAGTCCTCAGTCTTGCTTTCTCTTATTTGTCAGTTATCATTTACTTCTATGCCTCAGTAAAGAAAAGTGTTTTCTCTCCTTTTTCTTTGCTGTAGCCTCATATCAGGGGAAAAAAAATTTTGTTTGAGAAACTCCGAATAACTACATTAAATGAGCAATGATCATAGAATAGCTTGTCCTAGGACTTCTAGTTAGAGACAAGTGATTAAGTTTACATATTTGTGGCCTTTTATTTCTATTATCCCATAATCAAAACCCATTCCCATCACGTAGATTCCAACTCATAGCAACCCTATAGGACAGAGTAGAATAGCCCAATAGGGTTTCTAAGGCTACAAACCTTTATGGAGCCAGACTGCCTCATCTTTCTCCCATGGAACAGCTTGTGGGTTCGAAAGTCTGACCTTTGGTTTAACAACCAATGTTTTAA
>NW_006929598.1:0-719 GCF_000298275.1 Orycteropus afer afer
CAGGGTATTTTTAGGTTAATTCTTAGGTCCTGACACCACTCAGGAATCTCCAAGCTGTCTGTGCTGTCAGGATTGCTCAGGATTGCTGCCAGACTACAGCTGCATATGTCTCCTTTTTTTTTTTTCATGCAAATTCTTCTGCTGTTTGGGGTTCAGTCCACTTCTATATCCTTCCCTTCAAGGCTCAGGGGTCCAAGTTTATCTTCTGTGTCTCTGTTATTGGTTTCCCTTTTCTTTGTTGAAGAAGGTCTGTACAGTCTTTCTGCCTAGTCTGCCATCTTTCTGGAACTCCAGCCTTGATATTTTTAAGGTGTCAAGAGTATTGAAAGTTACCTACTGATTCATTGCAATCCCTATCAGAATTTTTGGAGTAATAGAAAACCAAATCATAAAATTCATAAGGAATTTTAAGAAGTTTTTCATCAATCCAAATCAATTTTGAAAAGAGGAAAAGTGAGACAGCTCCCAACTACCTATTTAAAAAATGTTCTGTAATATATACAGTGTGGTTCTGGTATAAGGATAGACATAAAAAACAATGAAATAGAATTATGGTCAAAAGATTTGTAACAATGGTGAAGACTCCTCTTGATATGTAAAAACAACAACAACAAACCACTGTCTCTTAAAAAATGGGTCGAAGGATACGGGTCTGCATATCTGAAAGTGTGAAATTTGACAAATACAATTCATCTTGTATGAAAATGAAGACATAATGA
>NW_006929598.1:2221-3102 GCF_000298275.1 Orycteropus afer afer
TTTGGCTGGAAACCACATGTGTGGGTTTAATTCCAGATCTGAAGGGCACTAGGGGCCATAGTCTCAGTGGATCTGCCAAGCTCTGTCAGACCAGCAAACCTAGTTGCCACCCACCCTTTTCTTTTTTCTCCAAATAATTTTGAGTTCTGTTCCACATTGTTCTCCCTCTCCATCAAGGATTCCTACATAGATCCCCTTCCAAGTGGATGACAGTGGTAGCCAGGCACCATCTAGTTCTTCTCGTCTCATAGTTGTATAGACTGCAGATTGGATGATGTACCAGTCGCTAGGACTAATTGTTTCCATGATTTTTTTTTCATTCTTCTTTGTTATGGACGAGGAGAGACCCATCATTGCATCTGGATAGCAGCTTGCTAGCTTTTAAGATCCAGTCTCTACTCGCCATAGTAGGAGGTGGAACAATGTTTTGTATAGTATGTTATACCAATTGAGCTTGATGTCCCCTGAGACAATGGTCCCAAGCCCACAGTTTCAACTACTTGGTCCCTCTGGGACTGGGCTGTGACCAAGCAGTGACCACAACCTTGCCCCTTGTCAGCTCTACTATACACCTGGGAAATCTGATCATTCACGTAAACCTGTAGGACCATTGTCTGCCAACCTCATACAAGTTCTTGGATACACTCCCAATTTAACAGACATACATAGTAGTTCAGCCTGTCCACCCATCAGTCCACCCATATACCCACATTTGCCTTCACTGACAACACAATACTGTATGTGCAAAAGGGTTCATATTTGTTGTCTGTACCTGCCATGTACCTCTCTATGTCGTTCTCATCCTCAGTGCCACCATATTGGTCACTCACATTTGGTACATTGCCCTTCTCTTCACCCAAATCAATACTTACCTCTATTTA
>NW_006929598.1:5546-6049 GCF_000298275.1 Orycteropus afer afer
CATATCATCAGCAAATAGGGATAGTTTGACTTCTTCCTTGCCAATTTGGGTACCTTTGATTTCCTTTTCTTGCCTTATGGGCTTGGCTTGGACTTCCAGTACAATGTTGAATAGAAATGGTGATAGCAGGCATCCTTGTCTAGTTCCTGTTCACAAGAGGAATTGTTTCAGTCTCTCTCCATTGAGAATAATGTTGGCTGTTGGTTTTGCATAAATGCCATTTATAATGTTGAGAAATGTCCCTTCTCTTCCTATTTTCTGAGAGTTTTGATCAGGAATGAGTGTTGGATTTTATCAAATGCCTTTTCTGCATCAATTGATATGATCATATGGTTCTTCTCCTGTGTTTTATTTGCATGGTGGATGATGCTGAATGTTTTTCTAATGTTGAACCATCTTTGTATACCTGATAGGAACCCCACTTGGTCATGATGAATGATTTTCCTGATATGTTGTTGGGGTCTATTGGCAAGGATTTTGTTGAAGATTTTTGCATCTATATT
>NW_006929599.1:0-582 GCF_000298275.1 Orycteropus afer afer
TTTAGAATCATTTCTAATTTTTCATTTATTTTGTCATTTTGTTCTTGTATTTTCTTCCAAAATTCTTGTAAGGTTTTTTCTGTGTTTTCTTTGGTATGTCTCTCAATCCTTTGTAGATACCTAAATATAATTCTTTTGAATTCCTTATCAGAGAGTTTCAATGCTGCTTCTTCCTCGGGGATGTGTTCTGGGTCTGTATCTGCTCCCTTGTTTCTACCACTTTATCCTGCTTTTTTGTGTGGACCGTGATAGTCTGTTGTTTCCGAGGCATCGTGACGTCATTGTATTAAGATCTCTGTTAACTCTTTGTGAAGAGCAGCCAAGGGTAGTTCAGACTCTTCTTGGTGGTTTTTTATCATTGGCCCATTGGTGTAGAAGGAGGAAGTGGCTCTCACTCAGTAAATGAAGTCACAGGAGGTGTGGGTGTAGTTGTGTCTTATGAGGACTGTTGGACACAAATTGCAATTGAATAACCATCAAAAAACTAAAAGCCCATGGATGAAAAACACCCCATGTAGTCACACAGGAACAGTCACCAAAAAAAAAGAGAAAATGGAAAATAAGAGGAAAAAACAAGCAAAC
>NW_006929599.1:1410-4858 GCF_000298275.1 Orycteropus afer afer
GATTATCTTCTGTGTCTGTGTTCATTGGTTTCCCTTTTCTTTGTTGAAGAGGATCTGTGCAGTCTTTCTGCCTAGTCCGCCATCTTGCTGGATCCTTGGCCGTGGGTTTTGCATGTTGTTGTTGTTATTCCTATGTGACCTGGAGTCACATAGATGCCCTTTATTATGTTGAGGAATGTCCCTTCTGTCCTATTTTGCTGAGAGTTTTGATCAAGAATGGGTGTTGGATTTTATTGAATGCCTTTTCTGCATCAATTTATATAATTATGTGGTTCTTTTTCTTTGTTTTATTTATGTGGTGGATGATGTAGATTGTTTTTCTAATGTGGAACCATCCTTGCATACCTGATATGAACTCCAATTGCTCGTAATGAATGATTTTCTTGATATGTTGTTGGAGTCTATTGGCTAGGATTCAGTTGAAGATTTTTGCATATATGTTAATGAGGGATATTGGTCTATAGTTTTCCTTTTGCGTGATGTTTTTGCCTGGTTTTGGTATCAAGGTTATGCTTACTTCATAAAATGAGTTAGGGAGGATTCCATCCTTTTCTATGCTTTGGAATAGTTTGTGTAAGATTGGTGTCAGTTCTTCTCTGAATGATTGGTAGAATTCTCCAGTGAAATCATGTGGGCCAGGACTTTTTGAAGTTGGGAATTTTTTGATGACCTGTTCAATTTCTTCTTTTGTGATGGACCTGTTCAACTTTTCCACATCAGTCTGTGTTAGTTTAGGTAAGTGGTGTATTTCTAGAAATCTGTCCATTTCTTCCAGATTTTCAAATTTCTTGGAATCCACCTCCTCATAGTATCCTGATGCTATCCTTTTTATTTCAATTGATTCCATTGTGATGTCACCTGTTTCATTTGTTATTCATGTTATTTGTATTCTGTGCCTCTTTTCCTTTGTTAAATTTGCCAGTGGTTTGTCAATTTTATTTATTTTTTCAAAAAACCAACTTCTCTTGTTGATTTTTTCTATTTTCTGTTTCATTAATTTCTGCTTGAATCTTGATTATTTCCTTTCTTCTTGCTGTAGGCTTTTCTTGCTGTTCTTTTTCTAATTGTTGTAGATCTTGATTTAAACTGTTGATTTTGGCTCTTTCTTCTTTTTTGATGTGTGCATTGATGGCTATATATTGGCCTCTAGTCACTGCTTTTGCTGTGTCCCAAAGATTTTGGTATGTTGTGTTTTCATTCTCATTTTATTCAAGGAACTTTCAATTTCACTTTTTATTTCATTTCTTACCCAGTCTTTCTTAAGGAGGGTGTTTTTCAGTTTCCATGTGTTTACTCTTTTTCCATTGATCTTCCTACTATTGATTTCTAATTTGATAACATTGTGATCTGAGAAGATACTTAGCAGTATTTCGATGTTTTGAAATTTATGAAGGCTTGCTTTATGGCCTAACATATGGTCTATCATGGAAACTGTTCCATGTGCACTGGAAAAAAATATATATTATGCTGTTGTTGGGTCAAGTGCTCTGTAGATGTCTTTAAGGTCAAGTTGGTGTATTGTATTGTTTAGCTCTTCTGTATCTTTGTTGACTTTTTTCCAGTTGTTCTATTTTTCATGAAAGTGGTATATTAAAGTCTCCATCGCTATGGGTCGGATCTGACTCCATGGCAATGGTTGCGTTGCATTACTATGACTGTGGAGTCATCTATTTGGCTTTTCAGTTGTTTTAAAGTCTGATTTGTGAATTTTGGGCCTCTTTTATTGGGTTCATAGATATTTATTATGGTTATATCCTCTTGTTCAATTGTTCCTTTAATCATTATATAATGTCCTTCCTCGTCTCATATGGTGGTCTTCGTCTTAAAGGCTATTTGGTCAAAAATTAACATTGCCACTCCTGCTCTTTTACGGTTGCCATTTGCTTGATAGATCTTTTTCCAACCTTTGATTTTTAGTCTATTTTAGTCTTTGTCTCTAAGGTGTGTCTCTTGTAGACAGCATATTGATGGATTTTGTTTCTTATCCAATCTGCAACTCTCTGTCTCTTGAGTGGTGCATTTAATCCATTAACAACCAGTGCAATTATTGACAAGTATGAATTGGTTGCTGTCATTTTGTTATGTGTTTTTTCATGGTGTCCCTGGTTTCTTTGTTCCATATTATTTTCTGTGCTGAGCTCACTATGTTTATGAATCATGTTATCATTTCCTTTGTTGCTGTTGTTTTCATATTTGTTGAATATTGTGTTTGTCCTATTTTTTATGGTTATGTGAAGGTTTGTCATTTTTCTTTGAGGTTACCCTGTGATTTATAATTTTCTCTCCAAGTTTGGAATAGTCCATTCTATCCTGCAATTTTCTTGACTTCCTCATCATTTAAAAGTTCTGTAACTACACAGAATTTTCCCTGTTTTTGGTTTGTAGGTGTTCTCATTTGCCAATTGAAGTCTCTGGTTCCCTGTTTGGAATCTTGTAAGCTTATTTTACTTTGGATATGTCCATAGCTGTTTTTTCTGGGTTATGTCATCTTGTGTATTAATAGTCAGTTGGTATTTGCTATTTTTAGTTCTCTGTTCAAAGGACTCCCTTTAGCATCTCTTGTAAGGTTGGTCTGGTTTTAACAAATTCTTGGTTTCTGCTTATCTGGAAATCTCCTAATTTCACCATCATATTTGAGGGACAATTTTGCCAGGTATATAATTCTTGGTTGAAAAATTTATCTTTCAGGGTTTTATATATACCATCCCATTGCCTTCTCACTTGCATGGTTTCTGCTGAGAAATCGGAGCTTATTCTTACTGGTTGTCCTTTGTAAGTCACTTTTTGTTTTTCTCATGCTGCTTTCAGGATTCTGTCTTTGTCTTTGGTTTTGATGAGTTTGATGATGATATATCTTGGTGATTTTCTTTTGGGGTCTATCCTATTTAGGATTCATTGGACTTTCTGAATGGATATAGTCTCATCTTTCATCATATCAGGGACGTTTTCCTCCAAAAAATCTTGGAAATTTTTTATGTGGTTTTATTATTCTTTTCCTGTTCTAGAATTCCAATGACATGTAGGTTATTCCTTTTGATGGTATCCCACATGAACCTTAGGCTTTTTTCATTTTGTTTTGATCGTTTTTTCTGATTGATCCCTTTCCAGAGAAGTTTTCAGGTATTTATCTTCAATCTCATTAATTCTGTCTTCCATTGCATCAATTCTATTCCTTTGCCCTTCAAATGTGTTCTCTATTTCTGACAATTTAGTATTATTCTTCTGGATTTCTATTTGTAGATTTAGAACTATTTCTAATTTTTCATTTATTTTGTCATTTTGTTCTTGTATTTTCTTCTAAAAGTTCTTCTAGGATTTTTTTCTGTATTTACCTTGGTCTGTGTCTCAATCCTTTGAAGATAGCTAAATATAATTCTTTTGAATTCCTTATCAGAGAGTTCCAATGCTGCTTCTTCCTCAGGGATGTGTTCTGGGTCTCTATCCTGCT
>NW_006929600.1:0-1191 GCF_000298275.1 Orycteropus afer afer
CTAAAAGAATTAACAGATCTGTCCTGGAGGAAGTGCACCCGAAATGCTCCTTGGAAGCGAGAATGGCCAGACTTTGTCTCACCTATTTTGGTCATGTTGTCAGAAGGGACCATTCCTTGGAGAAGGATGTCATGCTTGGTAGGGTGGAGGGTCGACGAAAGAGGGGGGAGGCCTTCAATGAGATGGATTGACACAGTGGCTGCGATGATGGGCTCAAGTATAGCAGGGATCGTGGAGCTGGCATGGGATTAGGCAGTGTTTCATTCTGCTGTGCATGGGGTTGCTATGAGTCAGAAACGACTCGACGGCACCTAACAACAATGGAATGGCTTGGTCAAATAGTATTTCTAATTATAACTTTTTAAGGAATCGCCATACCGCTTTCCACAGTGGTTGGATCATTTTATAGCCCCACCAGCAATGCATGAGAATCCCAATCTCTCCACATCCTTGCCAGCCATTTGTTATTTTCTGTCCTATGGAACTTTGCTACTAGTGCTGCAGCAAGATAGTATCTCATTGTTGTTTTGATTTCCATCTCTCTAATGGCTAATGCCCACCTCCCATTCCTTGGAAAGACTGGGCAATCGACTTTTGCAGTGATACCTCCTCAGAAACCCAAGGAGGTGCTGCTATGAGTTGGATGTAATGCCACAACAATGAGTTGAGTTGAATGGCTAATGATCGTGAGCATTTCATCCTATGTTTATTGGCCGCCTGAATATCCTCTTAGATCAAGTGTCTATCCATGTCTTCTGCCCATTTTTTAATTGGATTATTTGTGTTTTTGCTGTTTAGGTACTGGAGTTTTCTATAAATTCTAGAGATAAGTTCCTTGTCAGATACATCATTGCCGAATATTTTTTTCCCAATCAGTAGGTTCTCTACTGACTCTTTTGGTTCGGAAGCACATAAAAATATAATTTTTAGAAAGTCTCACTCATCTAGCTTATCTTCTGCTGTCTGCACATTTTGGGTTATGCTCAACAGTTATGCTCCATTTATGCCATATATTGCTGTTGGTTGTTAGGTGCCATCAAGTCGGACCTGACTCATAGCGACCTCTCCTTGGATTTTCGAGGCAGTATCACTATGGAAGTAGATTGCCCCATCTTCTTTCTGAGGAGTGGCTGGTGGGTTTGAACCACCAGCCTTCTGGTTAGCAGTCAAGCGCCTTAGGTACTACACTAC
>NW_006929600.1:1406-2922 GCF_000298275.1 Orycteropus afer afer
TTTCTGGGTTCTCAATTCTATCCCATTGGTCTATGTGTCTGTCATTATACCAACACCATGCAGTTTTGACTACTGTGGCTGTATAGTACGTTTTGAGATCTGGCAGTGTGAGACCTCCTACTTTGTTCTTCTTCTTCAATAGTGCTTTGCTTATCTTAGGTCCCTTTCATTTTTTATATAAAGTGAGTGACTGATTTTTCCATACCCTTAAAGAATGTTGATGGGATCTGGTTTAGGATTGCATTGAATGTATAGATTGCTTTGGGTAGAATTGACATTTTCACAATGTTCAATCTTCCTATCCATAATTATGGTATGTTCTTCCATTTATGTAGATCTCTGGTGGTTTCTTGAAGTAGTCTTTTATAGTTTTCTTTATAGAGGTCTTTTGTGTTCCTGGTAAAATTTATTCCCAAGTATTTTTCTTTTTTTCTTTTTTGGCAGCTATTGTAAATGGTATTGATTTCTTATTTCCTTTTCAGCAGTCTCTTGGCTGGTGTAAAAGAATCCAACTGATTTTTGGATGTTGATCTTGTATCCTGCCATTACACTAAATCTCTCAATTAGTTCCAGTAGATTTTTCACTAAGTCTCTTGGGTTTTCTTGGTATAGGATCATATCATCAGCAAATAGGGATAGTTTGACTTCTTCCTTTCCAAGTTGGATGCCTTTTATTTCCTTTCTTCCCATAGTGCCCTGGGTAGGCTTTCACTACAATGTTGAATAGAAGTGGTGATAGAGGGTGTGATGGTTATGTTTGTATGTCAACTTGGCTAGGCCTGGTTGAGTGGCTGGGCAGCTGAATGTAATATTCCCCCTGATGAGACTGGTAATCAACTCCATGCTGGAATCTACTGGGAGCAGCTGAGTAGCTGCCTTTGGGATGTGCTCTGCTTCCTGTATATAAGGAGAAGCTTTGAGAATGGTCTCTAGCCTGTGGCATGCTTGGATCCTGCATGTAGCCGTGTTGTTGCTCAGCAGCCTGCTATGCTCTGCCGACCTTGGGACTTACAATGGACTTAAGTTAATGGCCTGCCGTGTGGTCTCGTAACATCAGGACTGTGGCATTTTACTTGACAACCTTAGGGCTTCCAGCCTCAGCAGCCAGCAGCTGTTTGAGTGAAGAAACGTCTCTAGCTTCAGTGGGCCAGGAGCAGGAGGCAGAGCTGGACCCCAAGGTTAAGGGGCTTTCACCCAGCCCCTAGAGTCTGGCACTTGGAACTTGGACTTAAAGCCTCCAAATTGTAAGAATAAACCCTGTTTGTTAAGGCTATCCCATTTGTGGTATATTTCTTGTCAGAGTGGCACTAGGTAACCAGAACAGAGGGCATCCTTGTCTGGTTCCTTTTTCACATCCAGACAAGGATGTGAACACGAGGGGAATTGTTTCAGTCTCTCTCCATTGAGGATAATGTTGGCTCTTGGTTTTACATTGATATCCTTTATTATATTGAGGAATGTCCCTTCTATTCCTATTTTGCTGAGAGTTTTGATCAGGAATGGGTGTTGGATTTTA
>NW_006929600.1:3407-4862 GCF_000298275.1 Orycteropus afer afer
TAGATAACTTGTGTGTTTCTAGAAATCTATCCATTTCTTCCTGATTTTCAAATTTGTTGGAGTACAGTTCTTCATAGTATCCTGATATTATCCTTTTTTTTCAGTTGGTTCTTTTGTGATGTCACCCATTTCATTTCTTATTCATGTTATTTGTATTCTCTCTCTCTTTTCCTTTGTTAAATTGGCCAGTGATTGTCAATATTATTAATATTTTCAAAAAACCAACTTGTTGTTGTTGTTGTTGTTGTTATGTGCCATCAAGTCGGACCTGACTCACAACGACCCATCCTTGGGTTTCTGAGGCAGTATTACTATGGAAGTACATTGCCCCATCTTCCTTCTGAGGAGTGGCTGGTGGGTCTGAACCACCAGCCTTCTGGTTAGCAGTCAAGTGCCTTAGGCACTACGCTACCAAAGCTCCCAACCAACTTCTAGTCTTCTTGTTTTTTTTCTATTGTCTTTCTATTTTCTGCTTCATTGATTTCTGTGCAAATCTTCTCTTATTTCCTTTTTTCTGGTGACTGTAAGCTTTTCTTGCTATTCTTTTGCGAATTGTTGGAGATGTTGCTTTAAAGCACTGATTTTGGCTTTTTCTTCTTTTTGGATGTGTGCATTTACTGCTATAAATTGGCCTCTGATCACTGCTTTTGCTGTGGCCCAAAGATTTTGGTATGCTGTGTTTTCACTCTCATTTGATTCAAGGAATTTTTCAATTTCATTTTTTATTTCTTCTATTACCCAGTCATTCTTAAGGAGAGTGTTGTTCAGTTTCCATGTGTTTGCTTTTTTTCCACTGATCTTCCTCTTCTTGATTTCTAACTTGACAGCATTGTGATCTGAGAAGATGCTTTGCAGTATTTTAATGCTTTTAAATTTATTAAGGCTTCCTTTATAGCCTAAAATATTATCTATCCTGGAGAATGTTCCATGTGCACTGGAAAAAATATATATATATTGTGCTCTTGTTGGGTGAAGTGCTCTGTAGATGTCAATAAGGTCAAGTTGGTGAGCTATATTGTTTAGCTCTTCTGCATCTTTGTTGAGCTTCTTTCCAGTTGTCCTATCTTTGATTGAAAAGTGGTGTATTAAAGTCTCCTGCTAACACTGTGGACTCGTCTATTTCCCTTTTCAATTCTGTTGAAGTCTGATTTATGTACTTTGGGGCTCTTTCATTGGGTCCATAGATATTTATTATGGTTATATCTTCTTGTTCAATTGATCCTTTACTCATTGTACAATAACCTTCCTTGTTTTTTTTTCCACAAAATTGTTTTTATTTATTCATTATTTTTTTATTATTGTGATTTGGGTGGAGATTTACAGAGCAAATTCACTTTCCATACAGCAGTTTACATATACTTTGTCTCATGACATTGACCACAGTTTACCACAATGAAACAGCTCCCATCCCACTTCCTCCCCATAGTTACCTCTTCCCAGTGTCCATCCCTCCAT
>NW_006929601.1:0-1823 GCF_000298275.1 Orycteropus afer afer
TTTGCTGGTGTATAAACAGAAATGATAAAATATTTACTATTAAAAAACATTAGAGATTTTGATTTTGATTTTATAGGTGTAAATAATGTAAATATTTGTCAAAACTTGTTAAAGTGTACATTTAACTTAAGTGTACTTAAAATCTATGCATTTTACTGTCAGTAAATTATACCTTAATTTAAAATAACATTAATGATATTAGGTACAACATTTCAGGTGAGAGAACTGGTGTCTAGCTGATGTTAGGGGAGTTACTCCACCTCACATGTGTGATTTATGCCATCAGCCAAACTAGAACCCAGTTCTTCTTGAGTTTCAGTGTTGTCTTTCATCTTCTGTGGTTTAGAATACAAAACCAAATTTACGGAGATGAGTTTTCTGTGAGCTTATTATATTTTGAAATAAATCCAAGATTGCTGAACACAGTGGATTATAGAATACTCCAGAATTCCTACTCCGGAGAAGTTTAACTTTGAAAGTACCATGGATTGCTAAAAGAACTAACAAATCTGTCCTGGAGGAAATGCAGCTAGAGTGCTCTTTGGAAGCAAGAATGGCCAGACTTCTTCTCACTTGAAATCCTCTTTAGAGCTCACTTGATTAGGAAATGAGTAGTGCTCTTAGCTTCCTCAAGGAAGATGCCTTAGTTACCTAGCGCTGTTGTAACAGAAATATCACAAATTGATAGTTTTAAAGAACAGAAATTTATTTTCTTACAACTTAGGAGAGTAGCAATCCAAATTAAGGGCATGACTCTAGAGGGAGGTCCATTTTTGTCTAATTCAGCTTCTAGTATCCAGCAATCTTTGAAGTTCCTGGGCTTATAGTTACATCTGTCTCCATTATCAGACAGCATATGTCTCCCCTTTTGTGTGTCTCTTGTGTGTATTTTGGTCTTTTTATAACTCAAAAGTGATTAGGCTTAGGATCTACCTTGCACTGGTATGGCCTCATTAACAAAATAAAAGAAAGACCCTATTTCCGAACAAGATCACATCATAAGTACAATGACTAGTATTCAACACATGGTTTTGGGGGGGGCACAATTTAATGCATAATAAAGGGGACTGTGTTAGAGTTGGGCATGGTAAATGGGGAGTGAAACTAAATGAACACGTAATGTTGAATGTAAAACAAACTCTTAAAATAAAAATTTTTTAAAAAATTTTTAAAAAAGAACTAGCTGGAACCCAGCTACCACTACCGACCACTCCAGCAGGGATCACAATAGAAGGTCCTGAGCCCAGTGGGAGAAAAATATAGAACAAAATTCAAAATCATAAAAAAGACCAGACTGACTGGTCTGATAGAGACTGGTGGAACCCTCGCTGAGACTATGGTCCTTAGTTACCCTTCAAAACTGGAACAGATCTTACTCCCCTAGTTCAACTTTCAGCCAACCAATACAGGCCTATAAAGTGAACAAGAGCCCTGGTGGCATAGTGTCTAAGACATTTAACTGCTAACCAGAAGGTTGGTGGTTTAAATTCACCAACCACTCCTCAGAAGGAAGACTGAGCAATCTGCTTCTGGAGAGATACCACCTCAGAAACCCAAGGAGGGGTCGCTATGATTTAGACTCAACTCGATGGCAGGGAGTTTGGTTTTGGTTTTGGATAAAGTGGACAATAACACCCATGAGGGACATATACCTCAAAACGATCAACCATATGAAGCAAGAAAGGCAGCATTTGCCCCAAAACAAAGTTCAGAAGTCAGGAAGGGGCAGGAAAGATGGATGAAGGGAAATGGGGAAACCAGAGAAGAAGTGGGAAGAATGCTGTTATACTGAGGGGGTTGCAACTAGCATAATGGAACAAATG
>NW_006929601.1:1923-2694 GCF_000298275.1 Orycteropus afer afer
AAATTTATATAAGGTTGGATGACTCATGAACCAACCAAAAGAGAAGGCCTCAGAAGTGTTTTTGCTGAGAACAGACACAGAGATTCTGGGTGAGGGACCACGCTCCCTCCCTGGTAGACAGCATGGAGACACTGTCCTGCAGTCTCTGTTTGGTCACTGCATCCCAGGAAAGGGGGTCTCAGCTCAGAATTGTGCATAATTTGGGGAAGGGTTCCCTAAGGATGCTAACATATACTGGGATGAAATCTCTGCTGAAGAGTTTCTGTCCACTCGCAAATGATGGCTCTCATGAAGTACATAACAATTCAACTCCAATTTTATAGTCTGCACATTGAGGACAGTGTCTTTTTGTGCAGAAGTGATGTCCTCTGGAACCATCACCCTCAGACCTTGTCATGAGCTAACTACTGGATCTTCTTCCTATCCGACCTCTTTCCATAAACAGCTCTGAATCCCACAGTTCCATAAGAAGTTTCAAATCAGTATACTAGACCCATGGAGAATGAAATTTTCTGATTTCCTAGCTGTTGACCAACTGGATTTTTCTAGTATATACAAAAGGACACAGAAAGGTTTCAGAAGATGTGACAAAATCTTTCAGGATCCTTTTTGGAAGGTGGACATACCTGTCCTTGTCTTTCTACAACCACTTGCTACTAATTAGGCCCTTTATACACTTTCTGACTACTTCCTTCACTGATGTGGTCCCTCAATGCCCTCTATTCATAACCTAAGAGAGATTCCTCAATGGGAAATATGTCCAGATCTCAT
>NW_006929601.1:4004-4994 GCF_000298275.1 Orycteropus afer afer
ATGGGAATTCCAGAACACTTAACTGGGCTTCTGAGGAACCTGTACATAGAACAAGGGGCAGTCTTTCAAACAGATCAAAGGGACACTGAATGGTTTAAAATCAGGAAAGGTGTGTGTCAAGGTTGTATCTTTTCACCATACTTATTCGATTTGTATGCTGATCACATATCTGAGAAACTGGACTGTATGAGGAAGAATGTGGCTTCAGCATTGGAGGAAGACTCATCAACAGCCTGTGATATGCGGATGAAACCATCTTACTTGCTGAAAGTGAAAAGGCCTTGAAGCATTTACTGATCAAGATCAAAGATTACAGCCTTCAGTATGGATTACACCTCAACATAAAGAAAACAAAAGTCCTCATAACTGGAGCAATAAGCAACCTCATGATAAATGGAGAAAATATTGAAGTTGTCAAGAATTTCATGTTACTTGGATTCACGATCAATGGTGATGGAAGGCACAGTCAAGAAATCAAATGATGTACTGCACTGGGAAAATCTGTTGCAAAAGATCTCTTTAAAGTTAAAAGCAAAGAACTCACCTTGAGGACTAAGGGGCACTTGACCTGTGGTATTTTCAATTGCCTCATGTGCATGTGAAAACTGAACAAAGAATAAGGAAGACTGAAGAATTGATGCCTTTGAATTACGGTGTTGGTGAGAATGTTTGAATATACCATTGACTGCCAGAAGCATGAACACATCTAACTTGGATGAAATACAGCTAAAATTCTCCTTAAAAAAAAACCCATAATATTCCTTAGAAGCAAGGATGGCAAGACTTTATCTCGTGCACTTTGAACATGTTGGACAGTTCCTGGAGAAGAGTATCATGCTTGGTAGAGGGTCCACATAAAAGAGGAAGGTCCTCAGTGAGATGAATTGACACAGTAGCTGCAACAATGGCCTCAAACATGGCCATGATTGTGAAGATGGCACAGGACCGAGCAGTGTGTCAGTCTGTTGTATAGAGGGTTGTTATGAGTCA
>NW_006929602.1:0-2363 GCF_000298275.1 Orycteropus afer afer
CAATATTTCAATGTTTTTAAATTTATGAAGCCTTGCTTTATGGCCTAACATATGGTCTATCATGGAAAAAGTTCCATGTGCACTGGAGAAGAAGTCTCATTTATTTCTAAACAAATCTATCAAGTGTTTATTTTGTGCAGCACGAATGTGTCAACTCACAAGTATTTAAGTGCAGTTTTTCAGAAACATACCCATCATTTATTTCACATAGTAGATTAATATAGGATAAATAATATTGATAAAATATAGGCTGCTGTGGTAGTTATATATGCATAATTTTTAAAATAGTAAAAAATATGCTGAGAAAATAATGCAGTTTCACTAAGCAGCTCAGAAGCTTAACATCTTTGTTTCCTTTGTTATATTGACTAATAATATAGGACAAGCAATCTTTTAGATTGTCCTCAAAATTACTACTTTATATAGAAGGCTGGCGGTTCAAACCCACCAGCCACTCCTCAGAAGGAAGGTTGGGCAGCCTACTTCCCATAGAGATACTGCCTCCGAAACCCATGGAGGGGTCGCTGTGAGTCGGGTCCGACTCAATGGCACATACACAACGACAACAACAAATAAAAAATAGCATGTTTTTAGAAGGAGCAGTTTGAGAGCCTTTCTTAAAAAAACTTTTATTATGATTTGGGTGAAATTTACTGAGCAAATTCATTTTCCATATAGGAGTTCACATACACTCTGTCTCATGACATTGACTGCAGTTTCCCACAGTGCAACAGGTTTCCTCCCACTTCCTCCCCATAGTTACTTCTTCCCTGTGTCCTTCCCTCTCATGCAGTTCTACACCCTGAGCTGTCTCCCTGTGTGTATGCAGCCCTTCTATTCTCCAATGATTGATCTCCACAAGGTGTCTACCTAATGTAAATGTTCAGCTCATGTGACTGTCTTTTGTTTGTCTGGAAGCCACAGAAGTGTGTTCAATTCCAGACCTGAAGGGTAGCTAGGGACCATAATCTCAGGGATTCCACCAGGCTCTATGAGACCAGCAGACCTGGTAACTTTCTTTTTTCTTTTTTTATGCTTTTGAGTTTTGTTCCACGTTGTTCTCCCACTCTGTCCAGGATCTCCTACATAGATCCCCCTCTGAGTGGTTGACAGTGGTAGCTGGGCACCATCTATCTAGTTCTTCTAATCTCAGAGTCATATAGGCTGAGGATCACGTGGTCTACCAGTCCCTTGGATTATTGTTTCCATATGTCTTTGGTTTTCTTCATTCTTCTTTGCTCTGGACAAGGAGAGACCCATCGTTGCATCTAGATGGATGCTTGCAAGCTTTTAAGACCCTATTCACTACTTGCCAAGGTAGGATGTGGAACAATGTTTTTGTGTAGTATGTCATGCCAGTTGAGCTTAATATCCCCTGTGACCATGGCCCAAGCCTACAGGTCCAACTAATCACTCCTTCCAGGTAGCTGGCTGTGGCCAAGAAGTGACCACAACCTTGTGCCTTGTCAGCTCTACTGTATCCCTGGAAATTCTTACAGAACATACAAATACTTTGTAGAAATGTTGTCTGCCAATCCTATACGTGGTCTTGGGCACATCCCCCCTACGTAGACATATCTTTGTACCTAAGGCACTTGACTGCTAACCAGAAGGATGGCGGTTCAAATCCACCAGCCACTCCACGAAAGGAAGATGGGGCAATTTACTTCCATAGTGATATTGTCTCGGCAGCCCAAGGAGGGGTTGCTATGAGTCGGGTCTGACTCAGTGGCATATAACAACAACAATCATTCAGTCTGTTCACCCATCTGTCCATCCATATACCAATGTTTGCCATCACTGACAATGCATACTGTATGTGCAAAAGGGTTCATCTTTGTCGTCTGTACCTCCCATGCATCTCTCTATGTCTTCCTCTTCCTCAATGCCACCATGTTGATCACTCACATTTGGTACATTGCCCTTCACTTCACCCAAATCAATACTTGTGTCTACCTGTTTAGCAGTGTTCCCCTACCTCCCCTCCCACCGCTGGTAACCAGCAAAGAAAATTTCCTTCCATATATAAACCTTTCCTTGACTTTTTACAATAACAGACTATATTCATGAGGGATATTGGTCTGTAGTTTTCCATTTGAGTGACGTGTTTGCCTAGTATTGATATCAAGGTTATGCTTACTTCATAAAATGAACTAGGGAGGATTCCATCCTTTTGTATGTTTTGGAATAGTTTGAGTAGGATTGGTGTCAGTTACTCTCTGAGTGTTTGGTAGAATTCTCCAGTGAAACTGTATGGGCCAGGACTTGTGTGTGTGTGTGTGTGTGTGTGTGTGTGATTTGGGTGAAAATTTACAGAGCAAATTCACTTTCCATACAGCAGTTCACATACACTTTGTCTCATG
>NW_006929602.1:2479-4060 GCF_000298275.1 Orycteropus afer afer
ATATGCCTGTCTTTTGTTTGGCTGGAAACCACAGGCGTGGGTTTGATTCCAGACCTGAAGGGCAGCTATGGGCCATAGTCTCAGTGGTTCCACAAGGCTCTATCGGACAAGCAAACCTGGTCCCCCCCACTTTTTTTTTTCTCCCAAATGAATTTGAGATTTTTTTTCCACATTGTTCTCCCTCTCTATCCAGGATCTCTTACATAGATCCCCTTCCAAGTGGTTGACAGTGGTAGCCAGGCACCATCTAGTTCTTCTGGTCTCATAGTCATATAGTCTGCAGATCAGATGGTATACCAGTCACTAGGACTAATTGTCTCCATGGATTTTTGTTTTTCTTCATTCTTCTTTGCTCTGGATGGGGAGAGACCCATCGTTGTATCTAGATGGGAGCTTGCAAGCTTTTAAAATCCCAGTTGCTACCCGCCTAAGTAGGAGGTGGAACAACGTTTTGTGTAGTATGTTATGCCAATTGAGCTTGATATCCCCTGTGGCTGTGGTCCCAAACCCACAGGTTCAACTACTCAGTCCCTCTGGGAAGCTGGCTGTGACCAGAAAGTGAGTACAACCTTCTCCCTTGTCAGCTCTACTGTACACCTGGGAATTCAGATCGTACAAATAAACTTACAGGACCAATGCCTGCCAACCCTACACATGGTCTCAGGTACACTCCCTGCTTCATACTACTAGGTAAGCTTGTCCACCCATTTATCCACCCGTATACCCATGTTTACCTTCACTGAAAATGCAGTACTGTATGTGCAAAAGGGTTCATCTTGGTTGCTGTACCTCCCATGTGCCTCTCTATGTCTTTCTCTTCCTCAGTGCCACTATATTGATCACTCACATTTGGTACATTGCCCTTCTCTTCACCCAAATCAATACGTATCTCTGCCTATCTAACAGTGTTCCCTCCTCTCCCCTCTCACCCCTGGTAACCAATAAAGAAAATTTCCTTCCATGGATAAACGTTTCCTTGACTTTTACAATAATGCACTAATACAATATTTGTCCTTTTGTGATTGACTTATTTCACTGAGCATAAGGTCCTCTAAATTCATCCACGTTGTGTGGGGTTTTGCAGATTCTACAGTGTTCTTTTGCATTACATTGTATTCCATTGTGTGTATGTACCATAGTTTGGTTATCTGTTCCTCAGTTGATGGATACCTAGGTTGTTTCCATCTTTTGGCTATTGTAACTAGTGCTGCGATGAACATGGGTGTGCATATGTCTGTTCTTGTCATGGCTCTCACTTCTTTAGGATATATACCTAGTAATGGAATAGCTGGGTCAAATGGTATTTCTAGTTCCAACTTATGAAGGAATCGCCATACTGCTTTCCACAGTGGTTATATCATTTTACAGTCCCATCAGCAGTGTATGAGATTCCCAATCTCTTCACAATCTCGCCAGCATTTGTTATTTTCTATCTTGTTGAACTTAGCTACTAGTACTGGGACAAAATGGTATCTCATTGTGGTTTTGATTTGCATCTTTCTAATAGCTAATGATCGTGAGCATTTCTTCTTATGTTTTTTGGCGGCTTGAATATCCTCCTTGGGGAAGTGTCTATTCATG
>NW_006929602.1:4340-4894 GCF_000298275.1 Orycteropus afer afer
TTGGGTTATGCTTGATAGTCTATTTATGCCATATATTAGGGCCCCTAAATTTGCCCCTAGTTTTTCCTTGAGGAATTCTGTAGTTTTAGGTTTCACTTTTAAGTCTTTGATCCATCTGGAGTTCGTTTTTGTGTATGGTGTGAGATAGACATCTTGTTTCATTTTTCTGCAAATGGATCTCCAGTTTTGCCAGCACATTTATTAAACAAACATTCTCTTCCCCATTTAATGGATTTCAGTTCTTTGTAAAAGATCAGCTAACCATAGGTTGATGGATCTATTTATTTCTGGGTTCTCAATTCTATTCCGTTGGTCTATGTGTCTGTCATGAAAGCAATACCAGGCAGTTTTGACTACTGTGGCTGTATAGTAGATTTTGAGATCCGTCACTGTGAAACCTCCTACTTTGTTCTTCTCCTTCAATAGTGCTTTGCTTATCCGAGGTCTCTTTCCTTTCCATATAAAGTTAGTGATCATTTTTTCCGTATCCCTAAAGAATGTTGATGGGATCTGGATTGGGATTGCATTGAATGTATAGATTGCTTTGGGTAGAA
>NW_006929603.1:0-519 GCF_000298275.1 Orycteropus afer afer
CACTGAGTAGATTCCAACCCGTAGTGACCCTTTAGAGAGAGTACAACTTCCCCATGGGGTTTCCAAGGCTATAAATCTTTACAGAAACAGACTGCATTCTCTTTCTTCCACAGAGCAGCTGATGGGTCCAAACCCCTGAAATTTTGGTTAGCAGTTGGATGTTTTAACACTGCACTACCAGGGCCATTTAGGTTGAAAGTCAAAGGATGAAAAACGTATAGCATACAAATATTAATAGAAAGAATAAAAGTGAACGTGGCTACATTTATATAGTAAAATAAAGATTTCAGAGGAATAAAATAGGAATATATCAAGGATACGAGGGATGCTAATGATATTACTGTAAATTTCACGGTGGACAAGTTTCAGCTGATCTTCCAGACTGAGGCAGAATAGTAAGAAGGAAGTGGCAGTTGAATTCTGGAAAAAAAAAAAAGCTACTGAAAACCTTATAAATAGCAGTGAAACATTGTCTGATCCTATGCCAGGAGATGATCCTCTCAGGCATAAGGAACTCAA
>NW_006929603.1:1464-2593 GCF_000298275.1 Orycteropus afer afer
CATATGCAAGTTCAAGCTGAAGCTGAAGAAAATTAAAACAAGTCTATGAGAACCACAACATGACCCTGAGTATACTCCACCTGAATTTAGAGACCATCTAAACAATAGATTTGACACACTGAATACCAAGGACTAAAGACAATATGAAATGTGGGATGACATCAAGGATATCATATAATAAACAAACAAAAGATCATTAAAAAAAAAGAAAAGAGCAAAATTAACGTCCAAAGACAACCTGAAATTTGCTCATGAATGAAGAGTAGCAAATGTGAATGGAAGGAATGATGAAGTAAAAGAGCTCAACAGAAGATTTCAAAAGGTGAATCAAGAAGACAAAGTAAAGTATTCTAATGGAACGTACAAAGATCTCATGTTAGAAAACTAAAAGGGAAGAGCACATCCAGCATTTCTTAAGTTGAAAGAACTGAAAAAAATTCAAGCCTCAAGTTGCAATATTGAACAGTTCTGTGAGTAAAATATTTAAACATCAAAAGAAAATGAAAGGAATACACAGTCACTGTACAAAAATGAATTGGTCAATATTCAACCATTTCAGGAGAGAGTATATGATGGAGAACTGATGGTAAGAAAGGAAGATGTCCAAACTGTACTGAAGGAATTGGCAAGAAACAAGCTCTAGAAATTGAAAGAATACCCACTGAGATTTATCAACAAACAGATGGAGTACTGGAGGTGCTCCCTCATTGGTGGCAAAAAATTTGAAGACAGCTACCTGGCCCACTTACTGGAAGATAGCCATATTTGTGCCCTTACAAAGGAAGATAATCCAACAGAATGCAGACATTATAGAAAAAATATCATTAATACCACATGTAAGTAAAATTTGCTCAAAATAATTTAAAAATAGTAGCAGTCATAAATTTAAGGAAACTGCAGAAATTCTAGTTAGATTCAAAAGAGAATGTGGAATGTGCAATATTTTGCTGATGTCAGATGAATCTTCATTGAAAGTGAAGAATGTTTAGATGAAAGAAATATGTTTACCTTTGTTTCATGGACTGTGAAAACACATTGGACTGTGTGGATTAGAGAAAACTATGGATAGCATTGTGAAGAATGGGAATTCCAGAACATTTCATTGTGCCAATGAGTACATAGAGCAAGA
>NW_006929603.1:3666-4879 GCF_000298275.1 Orycteropus afer afer
GTTTCTGACTCATAGCGACTCCATGCACAGCAGAACAAAACAGTGCCATGTCCTGTGCCAGCTCCACGATCCTTGCTGTACTTGAGCTCATCGCCGCTGCCACTGTGTCAATCCATCTCGTTGAGAGCCTTCCCCTCTTCCATCGACACTCCACCTTATGAAGCATGACATCTTTCTCCAGGGAATGGTCCCTTCTGACAGCATGACCAAAGCAGGTGATATGAAGTCTGGCCATTCTCACTTCCAAGGAGCATTCCAGCTGCACTTCCTCCAGGACAAATTTGTTATTTAGCAGTCCATGGTACTTTCAGCATTCTTCACCAACACCCCAACTTAAAAGCATCAGTTCTTCTTTGGTTTTCCTTATTCATTGTTCATCTCTCACATGCAGATGAGGCAATTGAAAATACCATGGCTAGTCTAAGTTGCACCTTAGTCCTCAAGGAGACATCTTTGCTCTTCAGCATTTTGCAGCTGATTTTGCCTGGTGATATCCATCCTCTGATTTCCTGACTGTTGTTTCCATTGGTGTCAATTGCAGAACCAAGCAATGTCAAGTCTTTGACAACTTCAATATTGTATCCATTTATCATGATGCTGTTTATTGGTCCAATTGTGAGGATTTTTGTTTTCTTTAAATTAAGATGTAATCCATACTTCAGACTGTACTCTTCAACCTTCATCAGTAAGCACTTCAAGTCATCCTCACTTTCAGCAAACAAAGTTGTGTAGTCAGCATATCACAGGTTGTTAATGATTCTTCCTCCAATCCTGATGCCATATTCTTCTTCATATAGTCTAGCTTCTCAGATTATTTGTTCAGCATATAGATTAAATAAGTATGGGGAAAGGATTCTATCCTGATGTACTCCCTTCTTAATTTTAAACCATGCAGTGTTCCCTTGTTCTGTTCAAATGACAGCTTCCTGGTCTATGTACAGGTCCCTCATGAGTACAATCAAGTGTTCTGGAATTCCCATTCTTCTCAATGTTATCCACAATTTGTTGTGATCCACAGAATTGAATGTTTTTGCATAGTAAATAAAACACAAATAAACATCTTTCTGGTATTCTTTGCTTTGAGCCAAGATCCATCTGACATCAGCAATGAAATCCCTCATTCCACATCCTCTTCTGAATCCAGCTTGTATTTCTGGATGTTCTCAGTCACTACACTGCTGCAACAATTTTTTAATTATATTCAGTAAGATTT
>NW_006929604.1:0-2349 GCF_000298275.1 Orycteropus afer afer
TATCCTTCCCTTCAAGGCTCAGGGGTCCAAGATTATTTTCTGTGTCTGTGTTAATTGGTTTCCCTTTTCTTTGTTGAAGAGCGTCTGTGCAGTCCTTCTGCCTAGTCCGCCATCTTGCCGGAACTCCTAAAAAAAAAAAGTTTTTAAGGGCATTGCTGATATCTGGCCATTATCACCTCTGCCTCTCAGGCTTTTCAATAAGCACGTGTTGAGTGAGAAACACATTCCCCAGTGTGCAGACCACTTCTCAGAAGGAAACAGCCCGAGGACCACACCCTAGTCTATATACTCCTACTTGTCAGGGCCAAACATTTTATTTGGAAATATCGTTGGGAGAAATAACTCTTCTTGCAGCCAAATGTCTTTTAAAAATACTTAGTACAAACAAATAATGCCATTTCTACTACAGGCTAAAATCAGCATTGTTGAAAAGTTGTTTTTTTTTTTTTTGCTTTGGGTCGCCATGAGTTCAGTCCAACTTGATGGCACATAACAACAACAACAACAGAAACGCCATTGTATTTTACAGACATTTTACTTGCTGTGCATTGCGTTAGCTCCACTCTACCTTGAAAATGTTTAGGAGCTTCTTTTGTGTTCATTTTGAAAAGTAAATGTTCTGGCATCAGAAATTCCTAAGGACAACATGATGAACATAATTAATGCCACTGAACTATACATATGATTAAAGAAATGGCAAATATGTTTTGTTACTTGTGTATGTACCACAATAACTTTTCTTTTAAGTTTCCAAGGAATTGTCGTAACACTTAAAAACTGACCACTTAGGATGGTGTCAAGATTCAAGTTGATGAAGGTTAAGGGATCCTCAACTGTCTTCCAGACCCAGCCCTGTCTTTGCCTCTGTGGAAGGCCAACACACTTTGTTCATTCTTCCCACAGCCTCCATAAGAAAACCTGGTAACATCTTTGAAGCTTGCTAGAAGCTTCAGTTTTAAATCAGCCCACAGAAATTACAGATAATCCTCACCTAACTCCATCTTTTGAAAGAGGCTTTCTTTTCTTTTTTTATTTTATTTTAAGAGCTTGCTTTACATTGAATATAACACATACATTTAGTTTCATTCTCCATTTGCCATGTCCAACCCTAACCTAGTCTCCTCCCCTCCCTACCCTGTAACCCTCCCCTTGTGCCCCTCATATTTATGCACTCCTATTTGTCCTGCATTTCCTTAATTTGAATGTTGGTCCTCTGGTGTCCCATGGTCTATTGCTCTAAGGGATGTATTCCCATAGAGTATGTGGGTGTGCCATCCTGGGTTGAGTGGTCCACGTGTACATCTTATTAACTACTGGGCTGAGAGCCCACCCCTGAGGTTGAGTTTTATTCCAGGTGCAGAATGTATTCCAGGGCCATAGTATTGGGAGTCTCATCAGATTTCATCTGACCAGTAATTCTGGTCATTATTGAGTTTTTTGATTTTGTTCCACAATTTCCCTCCCACTCTATCCAGGATCTCCAGATTTCATTCTTTCCTGAGTGGTTGGCATTGGTGGCCGGGCACCATCTGTTCTTCTGGTTTCGAGGGCCATGGTGTCTTAGCGCTGATTGCTTCTAAATATCCTTGATTTTTTTTTTTTTTTTTTTGGCATTCTTCTTCCAACACTAGGAAAACTTAGCCGCATCTTAGATGTAAGCTTGAAAGCTCTTTTTAAAAAATTATTATTGTGATTTGTGTGAAAATTTACAGAGCAAATACACTTTCCATACAACAGTTCACATACACTGTGTCTCATGACATTGACCACATTTTACGACAGTGCAACATCTACCCTCCCACTTCCTCCCAATAGTTACCTTTTCCCTGTGTCCATCCCTCCATGTACTCCTGCCCCCTGAACTGTCTCCCTGAGCATAAGCAGCCCTTCTTTCTCTCATGCTTGCTCTCTCCAAGGAGTGTATCTACCTCAGGTAAATGTTCAACTCATATGCCTGTCTGTTGTTTGGCTGGAAGCCACAGACATGGGTTCAATTCCAGACCTGAAGGGAAGCTAGGGGCTATACTCTCAGTGGTTCCACCAGGCTCTATCAGACCAGCAAACCTGGTCCCTGCTTCTTCTTTTTTTTTTTTTTTCTAAATGATTTTGAGTTTTGTTCCACATTGTTCTCCCTGTCTATCCAGGATCTTCTACATAGATCCTCTTCCAAATGGTTGACAGTAGTAGCCAGGCACCATTTAGTTCTTCTGGTCTTATAGTCATATAGGCTGCAGATTGGAAGGTGTACCAGTCACTAGGACTAATTGTTTCCATGAATTTTTGGTTTTCTTCATTCTTCTTGGCTCTGGATGAGGAGAGACCCATCATTGCATCTAGATGGCAGCTTGC
>NW_006929604.1:2449-3041 GCF_000298275.1 Orycteropus afer afer
TGAGCTTGATGTCCTCTGCAACTATGGTCCTGAGCCCACAGGTTCAACTACTCAGTCCCTCTGGTAGCTGGCTGTGACCAAGCAGTGACTACAACTTTGCCCCTTGTCAGCCCCATTATACACCTGGGAATTCAGATCATACACATGAAGTTATTGGACCACTGTCTGCCAACCCTATACATGTTGTTGGGTGCACTCCCCACTTCATATACATACCTAATATTTCAGCCTGTCCACCCATCTATCCACCCATATGCCTGTGTTTTCCTTCACTGGCCATGCTGTATTATATGCGAGAAAGGGTTCATCTTTGTTGCCTGTACCTCCCATGTACCACTAATTTTGTGTCTTTCTCATCCTCAATGCCACCATATTGGTCACTCACATTTGGTACATTGCCTTTCTCTTCACCCAAATCACTACTGTTCTCTGTCTTTCTAATAGTATTTCCTACCCTCCCCTCTCACCCCAGGTAACCAACAAAGAAAATGTCCTTTCATAGATAAATGTTTCCTTGACTATTACAATAACGGACTAATACAATATTTGTACTTTTGTGATTAACTAATTTCACTCAGCATAATGTCCTCCA
>NW_006929604.1:4385-4933 GCF_000298275.1 Orycteropus afer afer
TGTAGAGGTCTTTTGTGTCCCTGGTAAGATTTATTCCCAAGTATTTATTTTTTGGGTAGCTATTGTAAATGGTATTGAATTCCTCATTCCTTCTTCAGCAATCTCTTTGCTGGTGTAGAGGAATCCAATGATTTTTGGATGTTGATCTTATATCTTGGCATGATGTTAAATCTCTCAAATGGTTCCAGTAGATTTTTGACTGAGTCTCTTGAGTTTTCTAGGTATAGGATCATATCATCAGCAAATAGGGATAGTTAGACTTCTTCCTTACCAATTTGAATGACTTTTATTTCTCTTTCTTGCCTTATGGCCCTGGCTAAGACTTCCAGCACAATGTTGAATACAAGTGGTGATAGCGGGCATCCTTGTCTGGTTCCTGTTCTCAAGAGGAATGGTTTCAGTCTCTCTCCATTGAGGGTAATTTTGGCTGTTGCTTTGCATAAATGCCCTTTCTTATGTTGAGGAATGTCCCTTCTATTCCTATTTTGCTGAGAGTTTTGATCATAAATGGGTGTTGGATTTTATCAAATGCCTTTTCTGCATCAATT